>NW_027530368.1:16910726-16969495 GCF_008692635.1 Crocuta crocuta | reverse complement strand
GCACTACAAAGGAAAATGCTCCTAAACCATCCCCTTGCCATGCTTCCGCGTCTGTGTGATTGAAACAGCTGGGTCAGAGATCAACAGAGGGGAAAGGTCATTACAAACTAAATGCAGCTGCTGAATCTCCTTGTGCTTCTCCTTGGTGTCAAGAAGACAAATAGCAATAAAAAAAATTCTCCCAATGAAACAGTTCTCATTTTCATTTTCTCCTTTCTTATCAGCCTCCAAGCATTCTTAATGAACTACAGCTCAATCATCTATGAGCCTAACGGTTTTTAATGCGAGCATAGCCCAGCTAGAACGATCAGAACAGAGTTGATTAAGTCAGCTTTCGGAGCGCCTTTGTCCTTGAGTTGTTACGGTTGGGTCTTCAGCACAATCCAGGTCCTCATTGTTACGACTTAGGACAATATCCAATGAACATGTGGTCATGTGAAGCCAGTCGTCAGGGCCAGGCAGGACTGGGGCCCTGGCCACCACTTCCTGGCTACTGACAATTGTGCAGTCTTTCCCTTTGTCTTTTACATACATCCATTTTGTCATTGTCCTCATGGGCTTTATAGATTTTCTCAGCAAATTTTGAATTCGAGACCGGCATCTCCCACCGTCTACCCAGGGATTTCTCAGCCAATTTGAATGTGAGTTGAAGCAAAATGTAATTTGGATCATAATCTTACTTAAGCCACATCTGTTAGAACTCAGTTACTCTTTATTAAGGAAAGACAATCCTGCCTTCCTATTTCTCAGTTTCTAAAGTTGAGAAGAGTTTTATTTGGCAACAGAATAGGGACCATTCAAAAATTTCCAAATGAATACCTCTTTAGTGATAGAATCTCCTGTACTCAACTCAAGCTGTTTCTTGTGAGGTCTTTAAAAAATTTTTTTTATTGTTTTTTATTTATTTTTTGAGAGAGAGACAGATTGCAAGGTGAGGAGGGGCAGAGAGAGAGAGAGAGGGAGACACAGAATCTGAAGCAGGTTCCAGGCTCTGAGCTGTTATCACCGAACCTGATGGGGGGCTCGAACTTATGAACTGCAAGATCATGACCTGAGCCAAAGTCGGACACTTAACCAACTGAGCCACCCACGTGCCCCTGTGAGGTCTTTATTATTGTCAGCATAGTGTTTTGCTCACCAGATGCTAGACACTTTTTTTTGATTCACTATTATTTTCTTTTTCCTTTTTTTTGTATTCTGATTTTTTCTTTCTTTTTTTTTTAAACTTAATTTATTGTCAAGTTAGCTAGCACACAGTATATACAGCGTGCTCTTGGCTTCGGGGGTAGAGTCCTGTGATTCATCACTTACATACAACATCCAGTGTTCATCCTGAAAAATGCCCTCCTCAATGCCCACCATCCATTTTCCCCTCTCCCATGCCCTCCTCATCAACCCTCAATTTGTTCTCTATTATTTTCAAATGTGTTAACCACATAAAGCAGAAAATCTGGAATGGAGATATAAGAGGTAGAGATATCTGATTTTACAGTAAAATGAGAATTTATTAATCACATTTGGGCTTCTTCTCTGTTGATGAAGATAATGGAAGAAAGAATTGGACTCCTGCTTTTAAATAAAAATATTGGCCATATATATATTGGCGATATATATCGGCCAATATGGGTCCACTCCTGTCACGGTAGTGCTCAATAAATATGATTTTTCTTCTCTCCCTCTCAGGTAAGTGATGTCTCTTCCACATGCCAATGGACAGCAGTACTAAAGAGTGGGCGGGAATCAAACTGTAGTCATCAGTTTCCCACCTTGGTCTGTGAACATCTGTAGGCAGGGTGAGCAGGGTTGGGGGAGGGGTGGGGGGAAGGTTAGCAGAGTATCTGCAAGAGCTTTTAATCCCTACATGCACTGAGCATTGCATACAGATGGATCAAACACTATCTTTTATACAGAGTTCTATCTTTTCTCGAGTATCTATATACATATCATTATGGTAAATGAAACACATATTTATCCATAATCATACAAAATGAATTGTAATTTTTGGCCATCCTGCTATCAAGTGATATCTGAGAAACTTTTTGGGTAAATGGTCTCCTCACACTGAAAATCAAGGGGAGTTGCTATTCTGGAGCACTGCTTAAGGCAGAGCTTCCCAAGCCTGGTCCTAAGACTCTGTGGCACCTGTTTAATGAGCAGGTTGCCCGGCTCCATCCCTGACAGTCTGGATTTGAATCTTCCAGAGCAACTGGAGAGCTGTTTTTTAAACAAATTTCCTAATGCCAGTTTTTCCTGTGCCTTGACGTTTGAGAACCACGGACTTTAGGGAATTGGAAAATACCTCCACACAATCAGGAATCAACTTCAGAGAGTTAAAGCTAAGCATTTTCAGTTTCACCTTGAAGATGGACTATCTCTTTCCTCTTTAAATCCTTGCCTACTTTCCAGAAACTTCCTAGAACATCTATCAGTCATGTCACATAGTCTCTTGACAATTTTAAAGCACTGTATTCCTGCTGGAGCAGGGTTTTGGATTGTCTACAGATGTGGCTTAGTCGCATGGCTATTTGCCTTTAGTGGTGTGCACTGAAATGCCATGTAAATTAAATTACAGTGGGCAGAGGAGCTCAACTACAGATCTGAAATCATTAGTAACTCTTGGGGGCATTCACCTGATTTGCGTGTATTTAAATATAATCTTCAATAAAATTAGGGAAACTTTACCACCATCTGTGTTGCCATAGCAAAATGCAGGGGCAGCAAATATCCAGTTTGTGTTTTGACACCCCTTCTCTAGCTGCTTGGCAGCTAGACATTTCTAATCAATTCCAGAAAAACTTCCCCTTGAATCACAATATTTATGCCTCAAAATCCTGTGTCCCAGGTGACTATTAGCCGATGGAATGACTGGACAATGACACCTATTTGCTATGTCTGGAGTGGAGAAGGGCATGGGCTCTGTAGTCAAATGGAATTAGGAGGCTCAAATCCGAGTTTTGCCACTTAGAAGTTGTGGGACCCAGAGGAAGATATTTCAGATATTTAGGTACTCTGGCATTCTCATTCTCCTCATCTGTAAATGCAGGATCATCATCCTATCTCACAGGATTGTTATGAAGGTGACAGAAAGAACCCATGTGAATTGTTTAATATTCGTAGTACATACTGTGTGCTCAATACATTTTAGGTACTGTTGATTTTCATACAGCTTGAACAGATGTAGTGATGAACACAAGGAGAAAACAACCCATTGTGAGGGATGACTTGAGTTCTGTAAAGCAAGTATGAAGGATTTTATAGCGAAGTGCATCCTCATTGTAACCCCTTCTCTGGGATTATGGCTTAAGTGGCTCATGTTTATTGAGGGCGTAACAAATTCCAGAAAGCATCCTAAGCACTTTATGAGGGATAACTAATCCTCACAAGAACCCTGTGAAGTAAACGTGCTTATCCCCAATTTATAGATGAGCCACCTGGGGCATAGAGACGTCCAGTAACTTAGAAGGGATGGAGTTAGACCCGTGCTGTTCAAAATTAGAACCTTGCCAGCAGCACCACTGGGAACTGTGAAAAATGCAAACTCTTGGGCGCCACCTCTGAGCCCCTGAGTCAGAAATTCGATGGGTGGGCCCAGAAGTCTTTGTTGTCCCAAGCCCCCCAGGGGCTTCTGAGGTGCGTTAACCTGCAGAACCTCAGGCTGGAAGGCAGAGGCACTGCCAGTATTAGTGGAGCAGCAGCAATGACAGGGCAGGAGGGGCGTGATGCGGTCAGAGAAGGTGCATCCCATCAAGGACCCCTGGGTGCCTTTTCACAAACTTTTCATTCCTGTCTGTGTTTCTTTTGCAGGAAACACCCTGGAATCCTAGAACTACTTTCTTGTTTCTTCTTTACGAGGAAAATTGGTTAGGTTTGTGCTATTGTTTTTTCACTTTGTGTTATAGGTTCAGTAGAACAAACGAGAAAACCCATCGCTCTCTGAATTGTATAGGAACTAGTGTGAAAGGCACCCATGTCTCTTTCAGTTCCGTGCTCTCCTTAATTTATGCAGATGTGAGTTCCTGTATTTCCCCTTTGCAGGCTCTTGTCTTCTCCCTGTCCTTCAACTCAGTTCAATAACTTCTGACCATCACAGGAGGCTTTGAACCCTCTCTGCTACATGAATTTGAAAGGGCCTGGGTGGAGAGCTGACGCATATAATAAAAATCACAATAAAAATCGAAATGCGTAAAATCCTCGTACTCAGGACTGTCCAGTCACTGCTTCATGGAATCTCTGTAAAGATCTTAATGTGGCCGCGCTGCCATTATTATACCCGGTACAAATGAGAACAGTTACCCACCCTTAACTTTGGGAGTGACCTACCCTGCCCAGCATGTGAGCCACCAGGCCAGGATTCAACCCCATGTCTGTCTGACACCCAAGTCCACTCTCTCAGCCACACACTTTATGTGATAGAGGAGGAAGGATTGATGGAAATCTGAGGCCAGTGACATCACTAAGGTAGAAAATCCTTAGTGATGCTAGAGAGAAACTGGATTCTGAGATTTAGGAACTTTCCCTGGTGATTTCACCCTGCTCTGCTTGTCACATGATCACAAACCCCAGAAAGCTCTTTAGCTGTTATTTGTTGAGTGGGTTCCATCTGACTGCTGTTTAGCTTCAGAAAGACAGAGTGCACTTGAGGTTGAGGAAGGATCTATCCCAAAAGACTGTTCATCTGTTCCCAGTGACCCCTGGGGTAACATGTGCTCTGGGGGAGGGGTGGGAAGGAGGACAGCGATTCCTTCTGAGCCTGCCTCCGTCTGCCACTTCCCTGCCATCTCTCTAAGGGATCTGTTCTGTCCCTGCCAACACAAGCTGGTAATACATGAATACCCAGCCAGAACATGTTAAAAAGAACACAGCAAAAGTCAGCCACGTGTTGCCCTGTATCTCTGGAATTCAGCCAGACTTTCTCTCTCTTGTTTTTGGCCACACAGACCTTCCTCAGCTTGCTTTTTGCTTCTCCAGCTCCAACCTCCTTCACTGCAGTGTTTTAGTTCTCTGTGCTCATTTCAGACTTCCTTTTCCTAACAACTGATATTGGGCCTTCATCCCCAGGCCTCACTCTTGGCCTGCTCTGGGCACACTTAGGAGGTTCTTCCTGGGCCCATGTACCCCGTGCTGTGGTCAAGGTGGTCACCATGCCAGCGGTGGGAGGGGAGTGGAAATATCCCGTGGGGTGGAAATTTCCCAGCTCATAAGAACTGGGCAGTAGATCTGCAACTTCAGAGTAGCTAAGAGTCTTCTGGGGATGTTGTTAAAATGAGGATTCTTAAGTCCCTGCTCTGTGAATTCTGATTCAATAGATTTGAGGTGAAGCCCAGGAATCTGCATTTTAATGAGAGCTGGGTAGTTCATATGCCTCACTTGGGGATTAGAGGTTTGCTGGTGACATGATGGTGTCAGATCATGTCACATCAAGCCTTTGGTTAGCAGAGGACCTGGGAGAGTGTGTGTGCATGGTGGATGGTGCAGTGGGGCTAAACTTATGACCATGCTGGGAGAGTCTGTGCTGTTGGCGAACAAGACGACAATGGACACCCTCATACTCTTCCTCCCCTTCTATCATTTCCCCACTGCTTTCTCTTCCAAAAGATATTTCTTTAGAGGATCTCTTACAAGGAAACTTGATTATCTGTAAAACAGCTGCCATCAAAGCTATGCTAGCTGTGGCTGAGGGGGTGTCGAGGGCTCCAAGCTGACCTCTCTTCTACTTTATCCCTTGAGAAAGTGCCTCAGGTAGATCCATGGAGACTTTAGGGTTCCTTCAGGATTCATGGGAAAATAGTCTTTAAAAAAATTTTTTTAAGCTTATTTATTTGAGACAGTGCGAGTGTGAACAGGGAGAGCAGAGAGAAGGAGAGAAAGAATCCCAAGCAAGCTCCATGCTGTCAGCACAGGGCCCGATGAGGGGCTCAAACTCACAAATCATGACCTAAGCCAAAACCAAGAGTTGGGACGCCTAACCAACTGAGCCACCCAGGTACCCTGAAAACAGTCTTAATCTAACCGGCATTTTACAGATGAAGAAGAAGTTGAGACCCAGATTAGGGAAGTGACTCTCATAGAGCTAGCTAGAGACATAACTGGATGATTACCGGCTCTACTCTCAGGACACTGAGGTTTCCCAGGCTGTGCTCATTAGAACCCCAGTGTCCAGTGTGAGGTCAGCAGGAGTTCTGGGGGACGAAGGAGTGAGCCGTGGCCTTATAAATAAGTTTGGGCAACACTGGATATAGCCAAGCTATGCAGATTTCTTTATTGCAGGATTTCACAGACCTCTGAATATTCTATGGGAATAGTGACTCTCCAATAAAGGTTAGAGAGGCAGGATTTTCCAAACTCATTTAATAACGAGACACTTTCCTCAACTTTGTAACGTATTAGTGTCTCAGCAGACACTATTGCAGCGAATGCTGTTTGGGGGAGACTGTGTTGCCCTGAGACAAGCCAGAGAAAGTCCATAGTCACCAAAGACTAGAATCTTCAGAGGGTTATCAATCACATAGACTTGCTCTGGACCAGCGGTCTCTGACAGTTAAGGTGCCACAGCTGGGCTACCCACTCCACGAAAAGGAAGCCCCAGGCTGGAAACAGTGTGCGCTGGCTGACAGAGTGGCTGTTAGCCCCACTTCTGCTGGATGCAAAATCCAGCTCTCATGGGGCACCTGGGTGACTCAGTCGGTTGCGTATCCGGCTGTTGATTTCAACTCACATCATGATGTCACTGTTCATGGGTTCAAACCCAAAGTTGGACTCTGAGCTGACAGTGCAAAGCCTGCTTGGGATTCTCTCTCTTCTTCTCTATGCCCCTTCCCTACTCTCAAAATAAATAAATAAGCTTAAAAAATTAAAAAAATTAAAAAAAAATTTTAAAGAATTTCAGCTCTCAGAATTGCTTAGCTTGCAGCACAGTATTGACTATGTCAGGGAGGCATAATCAGCTCAGTGTCTCATTGAAGACGCGTGGATTGCTACGGTCAAGGATGGAGCCAGGGAGCTGCCAAAGAGGCACCCTACCAGCTACCTGCTTTCGGAGGAGACACAATACCAGGGAAATCAACTCTGCCAAGAGGTGCTGGAGCCTTGGTCAGGGCACAGACTTGAGTTCAGGAGGCAGGCAGGAGCTGACTAGTTAGCTGGTCAACAGGAAATGCTGGCAAGTTTGCCTTTTCTGCCCGGTTTTGAAGCGCTGATTTGTGGACTTTTGCAGCCCATCCTTTGAAGATTACCTACGAGTGAGCAATGTAGGTTCTGCCTGTAGATGAATCAGAGACTTGGTAGCAAAAGGGGCATAGCAGAAAAGCAGGTACTAAATCAGGGTCTGGGAAAATAGAAAGGCTGGTTCAAGCCAAGAGTGATTCGATCCCTGTCATATAACCTTAGTTCTGGAGCAGATCATCCCGTGTGTGTTCTCAGGGAGGGCATGAGCTGACCTACCATGAAGGCGGGTACCTCTCATGGCTGCGTGGTTGCAGGGTGGTGTGTCCCAAAGGCACTTGGGCCAGAGAAGGCTGACAGGCCCCGAAGCCTCTGTTAACCCGTATGGTGGACAATGCACCAGGAAGTTCTTATGTCTTGCTAGGCAATCACGCATCGAATAACATTTGGTTTCAGATCTGATTTTATCTTAATCTTTAAATTTTTGTTTGATTAAAAAAATAGGGGCTCCTGGGTGGCTCAGTCAATTAAGTGTCTGACTTTGGCTCAGGTCATGATCTCACGGTTTTGTCAGTTTGAGCCCTGTGTCAGGTTCTGTGCTGACAGCTCAGAGCCTGGAGCCTGCTTCAGATTCTGTGTCTCCATCTCTCTCTCCCCCTCCCCTGCTTATGCTCTGTCTCTCTCTCAAAAATAAATAAACATTATAAAAATTTTTTAAATAAATATATTTCCTTTATTGGTGAAAGGCACCAGAGTGTATTGTTATAAGCAATGTCTTTAGAAATTGAGTTTGAGCCCAGAATTCATTAGCTGTGTGACTTTGGACAAGTCATTTACCATTTCCTGTTTTGTAAAATGAGAAAAATAACAGTAACTGCCCCAAGTGATTGCTATGAGGATTTAATGAGACAACTTATGTAATCTCCTTAGCAAAGTCTCTGACATGTAGTAAGCACTTAGATTTTAGCTATTATTCTCATAATCATTATAATTACCAACCCCAGTGATCTGTTAAAATATGCTTTAGTATATTCCCTATCAATCTTCTAAATAATTTAATCACACATTTATATTTTTAAATGGGTAGGATTATAGTAGACATATATAACTTCATGTCCTGCTTTCTTCAATTGGTGTCCTATTTGCTGAGTTTCTAATGGGATAGAGAGAAGGAGATTGGTTTGGAAGTAAGCACCACTGTGTTAGAATTTAGCTTTACCACTTTATAGATCAGGCTGTATGGCTTTGGGCAGGCTACTTAACCCTTCTGAGACTCAGTTTCTCAGCTGAGTTGGTGTGATAATTGAGTTCCTTCACATATGGTTAGGGTAAGGAAACGGAGATAGCTCACATTTGTAGCTAAGAGCCTGGTGCTCAGAGCAGTTGGATCTGTTGTTTGCAACCTGTTACTTTTAGGAATCCCAAGGGTTCCAAAGATGCAACCTAGGAACCACCAGGTGGGAGAGGGCCAGGCCCCATATCTGTGTCTGCCTCCCCAGGCTTCAGCACTTGTAACTGTCAGCTGTAAGTAGAACAGCTTACATCTATTTCATATATTGGAATTTACATACAATTTTGTTTGAAGAAAGTGAAGGTACTTAAAAACACATTTGAATATTGTTGTTTTAGAGGATGATGTCCAAGCAGGGTCAGTTCTAATAGGAATAGTCCACGGATTACACTTATAATTGTATTTTGAGGGAGTTACATATGGCTGCAATTAACAGCCGCAGGCAGGAAATATGGTTGGAATGGTTTGTGAATCCTACTAGCCTGTTATTAATGGAGGAGATTTCTCCATTATGGACCTATTCATCTGGGTGGAGGCCTTATTATCAGTGTAGAGGACTATTACCATAGCTATCATTGTGTTTGCCCTGTCTGCCTCTTGACTCACCTCTTTGTGGCAACAAAACCCCTATTTTCAGTGGGGAGATCTTTCCAAGTGCTTTAGGGTCAGTATAGGACACATGGCTGACTAATCAGAATCCACAATCCATCTGGCTACAATAAATGATGTAGGGACGATACATGATTAGACTAGGTCAACCAGAGTGGGCCCTGGGATTTGTATTTGGACCACTAGCTGGAAGGACAAGGTGAGTGTAGAGCTTCCTGTGATCCTTTTTGCTAACACATAGGGAGACTGCATCTTAAAATGAAACTGAGACCAAAAATGGCAGAGCTGAGAAATGGCACTAGATTTCTGAAGACATTGTCTAAACCCCTGGATCCAGCTATTCCTGAAGTTAGTTTCCCCTTGAACTTCCTGTCTCTGTAAATTTCCTTTGTGGTTTAAGCGTGAGATGAGTTTCTATCTGTTACAGCTGGGAGTCACAGCCCAATCACTGCATGATTCTTGCTGATGGATGTTCGGAGCAGCATTGTTGGTGAAAGAGACAAGAGTGGGGCCCCTCACAGGGGAGCAGAAGGTATGGAGAGGAGCTGCAGAGCTGTGGAGGCATCTGATGGGGGACTGAAAGGGTAGAGCATGAAAGAAGAGGGAGGTGAGAGGCAACTCTTTCCTACTCTTACCCTGAGATATGAATACCTGTCCTTTGAATGCTTCACTCATGGGTATCTAACTCCCCCCCTTGCTCCCCAGAGGCATTTTGCCTCCATTTCTATGCACATCATTGAAGACCCATCTAACACGGTGTCAGAAAAACCTTATAGGAGTCGGTGTCTGGGGTTGTGGGTGCCAGTGGGTGGCGTATGGACAGTGGGCTGACTAGAGGGTGCTCTGACAGTTACCTGGGACAGGACTGACACCCCAAGGGCAGTAGAGCTTGCAGGAGATTGCAGATGGCAGAAGGGTGATGCTGTTCCTGGACCAGGGACAGACAACTTCCCGAGGCAGCGGAAGATCCAGTGAAGCAATATCACAAAAAGAAGTCTCTTCGCATTGTGATCCATATCAGCATTTCAAATCTGGCCAGTTGATTAAATCATCGTTGTGATGAACTGGTCCGGCAGATACACAGTCACCAAAATTCATCACGTAAATGTTACTAGAATTTCTAAAACTTACAGGTTGATGTAGTTTAGGCTCTGAGCTGTGCACTCTGTGTATGTTAAAACAATTCAAAATCAGTCCCTCCTGCCCTATTCTGCTCACCCCCACACCCCAAGAGGGTGCTATTATACACATAGTGTGCTAGTTCATACACATCAGCCTCAAAGTTTTATTCACCTACTGCCATTTCGTAGTCCCAAGTGAGAACAATGGTAATCAAGTTACTGGCAGGAAATGGGTTTCCTCCGTGAGTAGCTAGCTGGAGTGTTCCTGAGTTGCTGTTGCTGAGAGAGGCGCCAGGTTGGGACACATAACATCTGAATGGTGGGGCTGGGCCCAGCAGCTGGTTCTTCACAGACGCTATCTCTTATTTCCATGGTTCCCAGTGGCAGCTCCAGAAAGATCTCAGGAAAGGATAACTGGGAATAGAATCAATGCTGCAGCTGAAACAAATGCAAATAAAAATCTGCAAGATCACCTGCCCAGGATCAGGGGGTGAGAGCAAAGATGGAAACTCAATGCTTTCAGTTAATAGACTGGCTGCTTGTAGGAGGGTGATCCCATTGTTAGCAACTGCCTATTGTCACAAGCCTCATAGAGTAACAGCTTCTTTTCTTCCCTCTGAAGCTGGGTATGTCAGAAACCAAAAATATCCTTAGCATAAATCATTCCTTTTCCAGCATTTGACAGCCACTGTCTCAAACTCAATTAGTCATCAGGCACAAGGAAAGCCGAGATCATCACAGATTCACACGTGTTTAATGGGTAAAGAACGACTGGGGAGAGACTTCTTCTGCTTAATCTCTACTGTTCAATGTTCATTAGTAGATCTCATGTCTATTAAAATAAATGGGACAGAAGTTTCTTTTGGGCAGGGGCAAGCAGATGTGTTCTATTTAAAAAGATTGAACGAATTTTATCCCAAAGAGATATAAAGAAGGCAGCTCAAATGAAAGAGTCACAGGAGGCTATAAAGGGTATTTAATCAAAAAGCTTGTCTCATTGCTTGGATGACTCTTTCCAACAGGAAGCTTATTTCTGAACCTGAGCGTGTGAGCACTAACACAAAACCAGACCTCTAGGATACCAAAGTCTGACTCAGACACTTCTGGAGAAAGTGCTAAGCAAGAGATATGGTTTCACTGATACTAGAAAACTGGAATTGCCTGGATCATTCTATTAATCCTGTTTAGCAATTCTCTAGGCAGTGATGTCTTTACTTCCTGTGTCCTCTTTCTTGGAGTAATAATGATGGCCATCGTTTTATTATACCAAATGGGGTTTATCAGTGGTTTCTTAATGTTGTACTGCTGATTGCTTCTAGGCTGGAGACATGAATATAAATCAAATGTGGGAATCAGTTTTAAACAGTACCTTTCTTTTTAACAATTCAAAATATTTACTTAAAGCCTTCCAATTACTTTACTTGTCTGGCTCAGCATTGCCTGTTTTTGCACTTTTTAAAAAATGTTTATTTCTAGGAGACAGAGAGAGATACAGCGTGAGCAGGGGAGGGTCAGAGAGAGAGGGAGACACAGACTCTGAAATAGGCTCCAGGCTCCGAGCTGGCAGTCAGCACAGAGCCCATACAGGGCTCGAACCCACGAACCGTGAGATCATGACCTAAGCGAAAGTCGGACGCTTAACCAACTAAGCCACCCAGGCACCCCTGTTTTTGCATTTTTAAAAAGTTTATTTATTTCTAGTAACCAACATGGGGCTTGAACATACAATCCCATGATCAAGAGTCACATGCTCTTTCGAGTAAGCCAGCCAGTAGCCTACTTTGTTTTGTTTTTTAAGCTTCAAATCAAAGAGACTATTTTTAAACACAGGCAAGGATAATGCTGTAAGGAAAGAGGTTCTTAGGATCACAATACTCTTCTTCATAGGATTATGAGCTTGTTCCAAGGAGTCTGAATACCCTAATGGTGGGCAAGGGCAGGGATCACTCCATTTTAATAAGGAGATACTGAGGCCCATGAGATTGAACAGTTAGCACCAGTTTCTAGATTGTCTGAATCTCAGGCCTGACTCCTGGCCAATATTATCCATCTGAGTTACTGGGGAGTGGATTTGATTTTGTGAGTGCCTACCAGAACTCATAGGGGAGCCCAACAATGGAAAGGACAAACCAGGACAAAGTCTGCAACTAAAACCTTGATGATTGAAGACGATGTTTAAACATCATGTCTACAGGGGCTAAACACAAGGATTAAATGCAGAGATCAAAGCCAAAAGTCAAGATTTAGAAGATAGATTCAAACATGGCCAGCTAGAAATGTTCAGATTCTGGGACAGTTATCTGAAACTGAAGCTGGACGGGACATGGGTAGTATGTCTTACTGAAGGACCACAGGCTGGTTTTCTCGGAGGCGAGTCCTTGGCCGGTCCTCTCATTTACAGGTTTGTGTGTGTGTGTGTGTGTGTGTCTACCCAAACTCAGGAAGGCTTGTCATTTGAAATCTAATGAGTTAAGGTACAAAAAGGAGATAAGAAAATCAGGGACTAGTTATTTTTCTTCTTGGTTCTTATGAGTATAGATTTGGCAGGATGGAAGAAAGGATAAATAAACCACTTGGCTATATCAAATTGACTTTCTGTTTCTGAATTCTTTCAGTCATGTATTTATTTCAGTCAAAGTTATTTGCTCATTGTGTTCTCTAAAAGTATCCATAAGAATTGCTGTATATAACAGCTGCGGTACCAACTCAGACTCATGGTCCACTTGGGCTACCATTTTATTGGCTAACAAGGGCCCGAGGGCCATTCATAGTGTGATATTACTTCCTTCCTTCACACCCATCTTAGTGTTCTCAATCTTTTAGAGATATGAATTTCATTTGTCATCTGTAGGAGGCATAAAAATTTCCTCCACCCTTCTAGGTGGGACTGACATAAGGTAGATAAACAGGATTTCACTTATATGTAGGAACGATCACAAGAAAAATGAAGATCCGAAGAAATGGTTATATACTGGCTTGAACAACGACTGGCAAATATGGAAGGTTATTAAAATATGTGGGGAGAAAAGGAAAATAAGAGTTATTTTAACAAGATTTGTTTTTACAGATTTCTCTTGGCTTGACTCCCGGTCTCTGGTGATAAGAATGTTTCTTCCTCTGGTACAGAGAAGGGACCCTTCACATAGGAAATTTATCCCATTTTCAGGAAGAAGATAGAAGGTCAGAGTGCCTTTTTTTGCACCTACTGTTTTTCATGTGCCTTTAATTCAAAATAATCAATATACCAAAGTGGTATATTTTGGGGTAGCATGTTCTTTTTTTTTTAATTTTTTTTAATGTTTTATTTATTTCTAGGAGAGAGAGAGAGAGAGAGAGACAGCGTGAGCAGGAGAGGGTCAGAGAGAGAAGGAGCCACAGACTCCGAAACAGGCTCCAGGCTCTGAGCTGACAGTCAGCACAGAGCCCGACGCGGGGCTCGAACCCACGAACCACGAGATCATGACCTAAGCGAAAGTCGGACGCTTAACCGACTAAGCCACCCAGGCGCCCCGGGGGGTAGCATGTTCTGAACCCCTTTATATGCAAACTTTAAAAAAATTCCTGCTATTTGCATTTTGGAGGTGACAAGTTTATTACTATTTGTAAGAAGCCAAAGATTTCCTTCTTTTGTATGAAAACGATTAGAAAGGCCCTCAGAAGGTAACATATAGCTTGATGTGTAGACCCCATCTCTGTTTGAATATTAAACAAAGGTAGAAGCCAATGAAATCAGGAGCCTTGTGAACTTTGAGGTGAGATAGGAGGTCCCTGGTGTTTCTAGTAGTTGAAAGTAAATGTCAGTTCTTTGGACCATAGAGTGACCATCCTGTCCCTGTCTTCCGGGAAGCTCCCTGGTGTTTGCACTAAAATTTCCACATGCTGGGAAACCCCCTAGTTCAGGAAAAACTGGGATGGTTGCTGACTCTATTGGAAGACCACAGTGTTGGTCCAGCTCAGATGTCCTGTGCATTTCTAGATCCTTTCTCTTCTGTGTTCCTAAGTTGGTTTGGAAGCTGGTCCTTATCAATATGTTACAGGTTAGCCTCCTAAAAGTCCTGGCATAAAGTTTCTGAGTAAAGTTTGGTGACACTGTCCCCAGCAGGTCAAACAGCTCTTCTTGGGTTTTGTAGTTCCTGCAAAAAAGAGCTTTGCTGGGGCGCCTGGGTGGCTCAGTCGGTTGAGTGTTGGACTTCGGCTCAGGTCATGATCTCACAGTTTGTAGGTTCGAGCCTCACATCGGGCTCTGTGCTGACAGCTAGCTCACAGCCTGGAGCCTGCTACAGATTCTGTGTCTCCCTCTCTCTCTGACCCTCCCCTGCTCACGCTGTCTCTCTCTCTCAGAAATAAATAAAACATTAAAAAATTAAAAAAAAAAAAAGAGCTTTGCTTTGGCCACTGCTGTAAGCTTGGTACTTCTATATGGATGCAACAGCACATTTGATTCACCACCTTGTGTGCAGGAAACTGAAAGATGAATATTTGTTGTCCTTTCTGGCTTGTGTCATTTGAGGCAACCTCTGGCCATATCTTCTGCAAAATGGGGATAATAATCATACTACTCCCATAGAGTTGTTTTAAGAATTAAATAAGTTAATACAAGAAAAATGGGAACAGGGACCAGCATATACAGTATCTACTAAATAAACATTTGGAAAAAGAAAAATTTACATAATCCTGTAGAAATAGAGGCTCTTGATAGAATTGCCCTATCATCCTAGTTTGCCAGTTCCCATGGCAGAGGCTTTCAGGCTGTGGAGAAAACATACTGAAGATTAATATGAAAGTCATTCAGAGTTGGCGAGGGTTTGCCCAAGGAAACCTAACCTGGGAGTCAGGGCATTCCCCTCTCGCTTAACTGGAACTGCAGGCTCATATCCATAGAAAGCCACTGAACTGGGCCCATAAACCCGCAGACCATCAGAACTACTCATTTGTACGTTGGCCTGTGGGTGAGGCTTCCACCACCAGAGGGAGCCAAAGGGGCAAATCACTGAAAACCCAACTCACACTGGATTAGGCATCTAGGAAACTTAATTGTTCACAGTAACCAGAAGTCTAGAAGATCGTGCAACTGAGCTCCAGGGTTAACTCAGCTGTGAGAAATAAGGGAGTTAGGGCAAGATGTTGATCCTTTCTCCAGGCCCAGGGAAGGGTGTTAATGGTTAATGGGGTGGACATAGGGGCCTTGGGGCCCATGTCTTAACCGGAGTAGCCAGGGTGCCCAATCCCAGGAGGAGTTTACAGATGCTAACAGTAGTGGGGGAAAGAGCATCACTGTAATAAGCATGGTTTGAGGTAGATTTGAGTAGACTTAGTAGTATAAAGATCTTGGAATCCAACATCTGAGATGAGAGCAGGTAAGGACAGATCAGTCAGATTTGAGGCGGTCGTTGGTTGGGTTGGGTGTTACATGTTTGTGCATTGCTCCATGCACTAAAGGGGCTAGCCAGCAATGTGTAAAGAACAGGAATGGATTCCCCAGGGAAACAGTTCAGGGCTTCCCTGCCAGTAGAGAAACAGGAATGCATCCCAGTAACAACTGTGGGGTGGCTTTATCTCCAAGGTTATCGGGTAGCCAGGCCTGTCCCAGGAACTCTGGGCTAAGGCATCAAGGTCAACCCTGGTAACGTCTACATGGTTGGGAATGGGGTTCTTATCCCCCTCCCAGGCTCGAAGCAGGGATTGGGTCTTCATGACCCGAGGCTGGTGAGATCTTTGCTCACCTTCTTACTTTTCTTGGAAGTTAAATTCAAATTTCTGAGCTCATGTTTCTCAATGCTAGAGGACTTTCCCATCTCATTTACTGCCTCCTGCTTGCCAGGGTACTAGAATAAGTGTTCCTATAATGTGGGCCATGCCCTACCTCCCAGCCCCGACACCGTGGCAAAAGCAGCCAGCTGGGTGGCAGAACACATGGCTGAAAATGAGGTAATAGGTGGATGAGTTCTTTTCTTTCCAAAATAATTAAAAGTGGATGCTGAAATTTCATCGAGTGTGGAATATTTGGAAATAGCCTTTCCGAGGGGGAAAATCCCCAGACAACTCTTGAATGTGAAGATTATCAAGGAAGATGGTGCTTGGAAAGGGATTATTAAAAGCAGGTGAGAGGTTTTTTCCTCATGTAGGCTAGAAACCGATCATGAGATTGTTTTGCAGAGAATGACATTCTAAATGTTTTTAAAAGAGCAGGGTGGCAGCATCATTTGAACAGCTGTAATTTCAAAGTTTCCTCATTTTGAAGGGTGGTACTCAATTCCAACATCCAAGAGTCTGACATGTTCACCTCCAAATGTTCTAATTTCCATACCACACCTTATATGTAGAACCTAATTGTTTAAATTTTAGAAAAAAACCGTGACTATTTTAGGTGGATGCTTAACATCAAGTTCCTCTTATTTTTCTGTGTTTGATAAATGTTCCCCGCATGCGCTTCACTCTGTTTATTTTCTGGACTATTTGTACGTTGTAGGCGGCAGGTAATTGAAAGCTGTAATGGGGTGCCATCTACTGGGGAAATAAAACCATAGATTTTAAAAAAAGACTTGGGGTCTCATCGCAGAGGAATGAATACTTAGACAAAGAGAACTTGATGATTAGATAGAGGCAAACATGGAAAGAGATGGAAAGTTTACATTTTGCTTAATCTGGAAAATTTTTATTTGAACTCTCGTCTGCTTCCTTTGATAAAATATTGTGTTTCACATTAGATCAAACATTAGTTGTCAGGAGAAGCCCTAAATCAAAACTTAAATTCCCAAACCTGTCAAATGGCTGAAACCTTTGTGATCACTCAGGCCCAATGCCTTCATGTTACAGATGAGAAGCAGGAGTTCAGAGATGCCGCTGTGTTCCCCAGCTAGGGAACGGCAGAGCTCTGGGTCCTCCCTTATTCCGATGATCCACTTAGATGAATGGCCATTCGGCTACACATTATGGTTGCAGGGATGTCCAGAAGTTATCCAGGGCCCAATCCACCATCTCTGTTGCTGGCAGTACAGACTGCGAGAGAGTCTCAGGATGAGAATTGCTCCTCTGAATAATGGAAACTGGTGCTTCTTTGTTTGCACTATGTCTCCGCAAACACCTTCGCATACATGGGATTTTTTTGATTTGCTGTTATTTGCCTGCTTATTTAGAAAGTAACCAGCAGAGGAGCGCCTGTGTGGCTCAGTTGGTTAAGCGTCTACTCTTGATTTTGGCTCAGGTCATATCTCACGGTATCAGGCTCCGCACTGACGGTGTGGAACCTGCTTGGGATTCTCTCTCCCTCGCCTCTCTGTGCTTCATCCCTCCCAAAATAAATACATAAACTTAAAAAAAGAAAAGACACAACAGATGGAAGTGAGTGCTTGAAGCCAGAGATGAGAGGCAAGACCAGGCTTTAACTCCCATGAGCTTGTAAGAAGTGTTCAGGGCAACAACAACCATAAAATTACTTTCAGAGTTAAGTCCTGCAACAGGTGGGGGCATGTGTGTGTCTGATACTTTGAGGGATTCTTGTGTTCTGGCCAATAATAAAAACAAAAACAAAAACAGAGCTCTTCATTTCTGTTCATCTTCATTGTTTATACAACAAAAAAGGATCTTTGGGTTGAAAAGCATAGAACAAACATTGATGAAAGGAAACAAAGTCCAGACTGGAAGAAATGTATGTCAAATAGTAGCAGAAACACATCTGAATGCTTCCTGCATTCAGCGTTTTACCTGCATGGTCTCATTTAATTTGTCCATTAATGCTATGGTTTCAGGCACTATCTTATTTAGATACTACGAGCCTTGTACTTAGAGGTGTGAAGCTAATTTATTGAAGTTTTATGTCATTAGGAGGAGGGGGGAGAGCACCATTTACATCCTGGTCTCCAAATCTGCAGCCCTGGAGCTGAGTTGCTCACTGCCTGCCTGTGGAGCTCCCCAGGGAGGTCAGGTCTCCTGACGCAGACACAGGACACCCCAGCTTATGCGAGAACCTGCAGACAGGTTGTGTGCGACACGGTGAGCAGCTGGAGATCCAAGGTTGGGAAAATGGGTTTTTGTTTATAAATGTGTTTTTTTCCTAAAAAAGGAGACTATACAGTAATGGTTTCTACAGACTTCAAAGTAGTGCGCTTGATGTGATTCTGAGTGAAATCCTACAACACACTATTGAGGGATTATTTTAAACACCTGGGAAAAGATGCCTCTGATGCAGGCACTCAGGAAGCACTGTTAACACAGTCATTTAGAAAATACTGGAGTCCTGGGGCGCCTGGGTGGCTCAGGCAGTGAAGTGTCCCGCTTCGGCTCAGGTCTTGTGTCATGGTTGGTGGGTTCCAGCCCCGCGTCGGGCTCTGTGCTGACAGCTCAGAGCCTGGAGCCTGCTTTGGTTTCTGTGTCTCCTTCTCTCCTCTGCCCCTCCGCTGCTTGTGCTTTGTCTTTCTCTGTCTCTCAAAAATAAATAAATGTTAAAATAAAAACTTTTTAAAAAGAAAATACTGGAGTCCTATCCTGTGCCTATTGCTTGGCAGACTCTCTTCTCTCTAGGGGAGGAGCAGATTCTTCTGGGTGGTGGACTTGGATCAGCCCTGTATCCTGCCCGCTGGAAGCTGTTTGCTGCCAAGGAGCAAACTTTCCCTGGAGCACTGCCCTGCCTGGGTGGGAAAATCTGCCTAATTCTAGGGTTCAAAGCCCATTTGGCTCTCAAAACTCAACTACATTAGCCAAATAAACCTTTGTCATAAAGAAGAAAAACAAAGTGATGTTTTGCCCTTCATCTGAATTCTTTACTTTTTTAAAAAAATCAGACTATTTAAAACATGGGTGAGGAAGAGGAAAATGATTTATAAGGTTGCTCCTTACAATTATAATTATGTTCTCTAAATTCACGTCTCTTATAGATTCCTTTGTCTTCTGTAGAGCTATTGGCTGGCTGTGTTTACTTATTTATTTGTTTAGGTCATCCCTAAAGGACTGAAGGCTGGAGACTCTCTCAGCTCATCTTTTCAAGTAATCTCTTGCACACACAGCCTCCTCCACCACCCTCTGACCTTTCACCCTTTCCTACCTTTCAGCATCTTCCTGTCCCTGTTCCTGTCTGTCAAGCAGCTATCGTCTCTCTCCTCTCTGGGCCTACAGCTCAGCTCCCCTTCACCAGCATCCTGTGTATTTTGCTTGCTTCTCTCTGGTGTTGAATCCCAGTTTTTTAGATGACATGACTTTCTCTTTCTACCTTCACACTTAAACTAATGATTTTGCTAAGTATGGAATTCTGTGTTGGACAGAATTTCCCTTAGACTTCGAAGGCACTATTCCGTTGCCTTCCATAATGCTAGAGTTATAAAATTTCACCGTGATGGATACCTAGTAGGTCCTTTCAATTTAGAAACACATCCTTTTATGTCCTGGGAAGTTTTCATGCATTATTTCTTTTATAATATTCTCCTCTCCATTTTCTCTGATCTCATTTTCTGCTCACCTATCCATGGAACTTATCTTGTCCTGATGGTTGACCATCTGGATTGATTCTCCAATGTCCTTATCTTTTTTTCTTACTTCCCGTCTCTCTGCCATCTTGTTTTACTTTCTGTGAGATTTCTAGACTTTACCTTTTAATATAGAGCATCATATTCATTTCTCCTGTTTTTATTTGACCATGTCACTCTGTCTTCTTCTTGGTCTTGGATTCCTGAGTCCTGAGCCCAGAGTCTGAGACCTGCCACTTCTGCAGAAAAGAAACCGCTTATTGGTTCTCATCAGAAGAAAAAAATAATTGTAAGTGTGAAAGGTGATAGATATTAAGTAGACTTACTGTTATTCTTTCACAATGTATAAAAATATGAAATCATTATGTTGTGCACCTGAAACTAATCTAATATTGTGTGTCACACCTCAATTTTAAAAAATTAAAAATAAATATGGGGCGCCTGGTAGCTCAGTCGGTTAAGCATCTGACTTTGGCTCAGGTCATGGCTGGTTTGTGGGTTTGAGTCACACATCAGGCTCTGTGCTGACAGCTCAGAGCCTGGGACCTCCTTTGAATTCTGTGTTTCCCTCTCTCTCTGCCCCTCCCCCACTCACTCTTTCTCTCTTTGTCTCTCAAAAATGTATAAACATTAAAAAACCCTTTTTTAATTAAAAATAAAAAATAAAAAGAGGAAACCATCTGTCTCTCTTGAGCAAAGACAGCAGAGGAGGGATGGGAGTGGACTGTGTAGCCTAGCTTCATGCGTTTAGGAAGAGGATTTAATTCCCCCTGCAATATTAGTTTCAGATATACAATATAGTGATTCAGTACTTCCATACAACACTCAGTGTTCATCACAACAAGTGCACAGCTTAATCTCCATCACCTATTTAACCCATCCCTCCACTCACATCTGTCTGGTTATCATCAGTTTGTTCTCTGTAGTTAGAGTTCTTGTTTTATCTCTCTCTTTTTTGCCACTGTTCATTTGTTTTGTTTCTTATATACCACATGTGAGTGAAATCATATGGTATTTGTCTTTCTCTGACTGACATATTTCTCTTAGCATAATGCTCTCTATCTCTATCCATGTCATTGTAAATGGCAAGATTTCATTCTTTTTACGGTCGAGTAATATTCCATTGTGTTGTAATATATATACACCACATCTTCCTTATCCATTCATCGCTTGATGGACACTTGGGCTATTTCCATAATTTGGCTATTATAGATAGTACTACTAAAACTTCGGAGTGCATGTATCCCTTTGAATTAGTATTTTTGTATTCTTTGGGTAAATACCTAGCAGTGCAATTTCTGGATCATAGGGTAGTTCTATTTTCAACTTTTTGAGGAATTTCCATGATATTTTCCAGAGTGGCTGTACCGGGTTGCATTCCCATCAACAGTGTAAGAGGGTTCCTCTTTCTCCATATCCTTGCCAACGCCTGTTTCTTATGCTTTTGATTTTAGCCATTCTGACAGATGTGAAGTAATACCTCATTGGGGTTTTGATTTGTATTTCCCTGATGATGATTGATGTTGAACACGAACATCTTTTCATGTTTCTATTGGCCATCTGTATGTTTCCTTTGGAAAAAATGTCTATTCATGTCTTCTGCTCATTCTTAATTGGATTATTCATTTTTTGAGTGTGGACTTCTATAAATTCTTTATATATAATGGATACTAACCCTTTATCAGATATGCCATTGCAAATATATTCTCCCATTCTGTAGGTTGCCTTTTCGCTTTGTGATTGTTTCCTTCACTGTGCAGAAGCTTTTAATTTTGTTGAAGCCCCATTAATTTATTTTTGCTTTGGTTTCCCTTATCTCAGGAGATATAGCTAGAAGAAAGATGCTACAACCAATATCAAAGAAATTACTGCCTGTGTTCTCCTCTAGGATTTTTATGGTTTCGGGTCTCACATTTAGGTCTTTAATGAATTTTGAATTTATTTTTGTGTTTGGTGTAAGAAAGTGGTCCAGCTTCATTCTTTTGCGTGTTTCTGTCCAGTTTTCCCAACACCATTTGTTGAAGAGGTCATCTTTCCCATTGGATATTCTTTCCTGCTTTGCTGAAGACTAATTGACCATGTAGTTGTGGGTTCATTTCTGGCAATTCTGTTCTGTTCTATTGATGTATGTGTCTATTTTTGTGCCAGTATCATATTGTTTTGATCACTTTGAAAGAATTCACTGGTAAAGATATGCTGGCTCGCACTTTTCTTTGCGGGTAGTTTTACAAATATTAATTTGATCTCCTTATTATAGGTCACTTAAGATTTTCCATTTCTCTTTGGGTCAATTTCAGTAGTTTGTGTCTTTCTAGGAAATTTTCCATTTCATATCCTTCCATTTATGTATTTATTTTTGTCTTAGACACCAGGAGTTGAGAAATTTAGTTCAAGGCAATATGGTGGTGTGTCTGGACTTCAGTCTGCTGTATGGGGTTGTGCACATTGTAGTCGTTTGAGCTATCCTCTTCTAAGTTGTGTGGTGCACAAGTTGTGAGCAAACATGGTGGTGACCTTAAATAGCAGATGTGTTAAATGTGCCATCTTTGGAGACAGACCATCTGGGTTTGAATCCTTTTACTACTGGTTCCCAGAGGCTTTGGGAAAATGACTTAATCTAGTTAATTAATAGTTTTCTTCTATATCAGGGTGCTTGGGTGGCTCAGTTGGTTAAGCAGCTGACTTTGGCCAGGCCATTATCTCACAGTTCATGTGTCTGAGCCCTCATCAGGCTCTGTGCTGACAGCTCAGAACCTGGAGTCTGCTTTGGATTCTATGTCTCCCTCTCTCTCTGCCCCTTCCCTGCTTGTGCTCTGTATCTATCTCTCTCAAAAATAAATAAACATTTTTTTTAAAAAGTTTTAAAAATATAAATAATAGTACTTTCTTTAGAGTTTGTCATCTGTGAGGATTAAGTGACACAACATATGTAAAGTGCTTAAAATAATGTATGATTCAGTAAATGTTATTTCTTATTTTTTCTTTATAGCCTTCTTTACATGCTTCATGAGGTTAGAAATGGACTTTTTTCTTTTTTGTTGCTGAAATCTTAGTACCTATCAAGATACCTGGTCCATAGTAGGAGGTCAGTATTGTTTGTTTAATGTTTTCATGTCAAAGAACTAGACTTGAGGACAAACAACTTATGTAGGTATTGATTAGAGCACTGATTGATAATGTCAACTAGAAGAGACCAGAGGTGTGACAAAGCTAGCTTGGCCTTCATTGGGATTAACAGAGTTATACATGGCTTAAATAAAGTTGTGCAGCATATACCTATAAAATCTGCACTTGACATAAAGTTATGTGGGAGACCGAAGTTTGGGTATGTATGTATTTGTGTATATACCTTCCTATTCTTGGGTCCTAAAATAACAACTGTGTAAGTATACAACAGAAATAGGTGACTTGCAACAACATAAAAAATTCTAGGGGTTCTTGCCAATAATAAACTCATTATGAGTGAATGTTTAAGAAACAAGAGCAATCTGAAGCTACAATCATTATGTGTAGAGCAAGGGAGGGGACAGGCACACACAGAGAGATGTATTGTGGCTTCATCCCTTTGTAGCATTTTGGGGGGAAAACTTCACTATTTCTTCTAATAAACTAGATATAGATCCTCAAGCAACAGGCAACAGACACTGAAGCAACCTATTTTATGAATATGATAAGCATATTATTTCTTATGCTGTTAGCGGACAGGTTACTGTATCCTAGGTACAGCATGTCCTCGTGATTGATATAGGGATGCATCCTCCCATCACTGAATTATCACTGAATGAGAGTTGGGCTTTTTTGTAGGCATAAGTCTTAGGCTCCTCCTTAGATTTTACACAGTGTTATCAATTCTATTTTCAGCCCAGTTGAACTGAAACATGGAATAACGGTATCTGGTAAAACTCATTAGTACTCAATTTCTTTCAAAACTGGAACTGAGAGAGATAATATTAATGGAAGACCAGCATGAAGACTATATAATCCATCCATCCACACTCTAAAATTTGTCCCTGAATTAAGCCTGTCAGAGAGTTAGACTTGGAAAACAGTGTATTGTGGCTCGTGTAGAACTACTATGATTTCATTGACTTTGACATGATGGTATCCTGTATATAGTAAAGATTGTTGCAGGAAGTAACCTTATGAAGCATGTCTTTGACTTTATTATTCAAACATATTTCTCATTATAACACAGTTTCCTAGAATAATTGTTTGAAATAAGCCTGGAAGAGAAAAAATTTTCTGGGAAAAATGATAGAGGAGGTAATGTTGGGGAGAGACAAGGGAGCAATAGAGGTGAAAAAGTACAGTGTGTATGTGGGAAGTGATGGTTATCTCAGTTTACCTGGGGTGAGGCATACAACTAGGACTGGAAAATAGAAAACAGCCATATTGAATACAGGCCAAAGAATGGATGCTGTTTGGGAACGAAAGGAATAGCACTCATTTGTAAGAATATGATTTCAGTGGTTACTCTTTGACAGATACTGGATGTAGAGTGATAAATAAATGGACATAATGTTTGGCCCCCTGAAGCTTTTATGGCCAGCAAGACAGATAATAACCTAGTAAGTAAGCTTCAATAAGGAAATGCTTATATTCTTCCTTGAGATTCAAAGAACTGATTGCTAGGAGAGAACAGAACGGAAGAAATCTTTAGAAAGGGCGAGTCCATCTCTGAGAAGATGACATTGAGCCAGAGACCTGAAGAATGAGAGGTGTTGTCCAGATAGAAGAAGGTGGGGAAGGGTGTTGGTGCAAAGAGGAACAAAGGTTGATAAGGCCCCGGAGTGGGAATTGTTCAGAGCCTGATGGAAGGAGAAAGACCAGGGAGACTGAAATATATGGTGGGGGAGGAAGGAAGCAAGAGGGAAGATGGGCAGGTAAGCCACACCCAGTCATGTAGAAGACATAGTATTGACTGGGAATTATTCTAAGTGCAGGCGCCTGGGTGGCTCAGTTGGTTGAGCATCTTACTTCAGCTCAGGTCATGATCTCACAGTCTGTGAGCACAGGTCGTGATATCACAGTCCATGAATTTGAGCCCGGTATTGGGATCTGTGCTGAAAGCTTGGAGCCTGGAGCCTACTTCACATTCTATGTCTCCCTTTCTCTCTGCCCCTCCCCCGTTTGCACTCTGTCTCTCTGTCTCTTGAAAATAAACATTTAAAAAACGGAATTTTTTTAGGTGCAAGGAGATGCTTTTTACAAACTTTTTGAAAACTGTGTTGTGTGTGTGTGCATACGCACATGTGTGTGGGGGTGGTGGTGCATGCATGTGTGTTACAATTGATTGATAATTCAGTACAAGGTATGGATCAGGGCATTTTTTGAAAAGTAGGGAGCACTGGAAAGAAGTTAAGGCTGGGCAGACCTTCTGCTAAAAATGTTAGCAAACATTTTTTGTAAAGGGCCTGATAGCAAGTATGTTGGGGTTTGAGGACCAGCCTGTCTCAGCCGCTCAACTTTGCTATTGTGATATGAAAGTACCCATTGGTGACACAGGAATGAATGAGTGTGCTCTGTTCCAGTAAAACTTTATTTAGCAAAGTAGGTGGTGGGGCCAGATTTGGTTCTGGGGCCCCGGGGCACTAAAGACGTGCCAGTGGGCATGAAGAGGAAGGATAGTCCAGGAAGGACCTAGGATGAATTGCTAGGCTTCGTGACTCCACACAGGCCCTGAGATGGAGGGCTTCTAGATATGGGGTTTAAAGTCTTGGATACAGAGAATGGTGGTATTATTATTAGCAGTAGTGAGGTTCTATGGAAATCAGGACAAAAAGCTGGTTTTAGAGGCAAATGATGCATTTGCTTTTCATTTCTACACAGCTTATACCAAATTTTCAATTGGATGTGGCCAGTGTGGAAACATTCAGAAGTCTTGCAGTTGGAAATGATATCCAAGGCGCACGCAGGTTGTGAACAAACTGTGTACTGGATCCCTTGTCTCTGTTGGAAGGCGGGGTGATTTCTCTGATCTGGCCCACAAGATGGCTATAAAGTGGTGGTCCCTTTACCATTAAGGGTCACTCTCTAGAAGGTGAAGATTCAGCTGGAAAATGCTCTTCTCTGCAAAGGGTTTTGAAAGTTTTATCCTCTTTACAGAGATGCATTTGTGTTTGAGTGAATGTGGTAAAAACCTTCATAGAGGCCACAGAAGTGTCACCAGCTAGACTCTTAAGACCTGAATTTTACGTCTCACCTGCTTGTACTCACTGACCTCTGTCCCGCATTTTTCCTGAAAAGCAAACTGTCCCTCGATGATAAGGACTGCCCTGGCAAGGCCTCCTGCCAGCCCAGACCACCCAGACTACTTTGAATTTAACCCCTGACATGCACCTGCATAGAGGGACCATGGAGTGGCCTCTAGAATGTCTAAAGACTACCTTTACCTCATTATAATATTAAAATCTATGTCCAAGATGGAGCACAAGCATCATTTGCATAACATATAGTGAGTATATAGGCGTGTTTCCTTAAGATGCATGTGTGACCTTATGCCTGCCTCTGCGTACAATGACAAGGCTTCCCTATCTAAACATTCATCATAACCCTAAATAAAATGAATCCATTCACCTTTGCTCAGGGAGTCACGGCTCTGGAAGCCACTCCCTGTGATCTCCTTATTGGCTACAAATAAAGTTTATTTTGTGCGACAACTCAATCTGGTGCAGTTTCTGACTCACGGAGGGAGTGAACTTCTATTGGCTGGGTTACAAAAGATCAGTAATGCCTCCGGCTCTCTGCAGCAAGCACTGATCACCAGATGCCACGTGTGATTTGGACGCTTTGTCTCCCCCGAAGAAAACGGTCTTCTGGGGTGGATTTCCCAATTTGGGGTCACCCTTAGTTTTCGCGTATTCGTGTCTTAAAATAGATTGCTATCCATCACACTGATACATTTTGGATTTGCGTATCGTTTAAATCCTAGAAGATACATTTGTTTAGTGAAAGATGCAAAGTATGCCTGAAATATATCCTGCTGCCAATATAGGAGAGGATGGGAATCAGGGTGTAGCTTTGCTTCAGGTGACAGCATGGTTCTTACAGAATTCTGTGCTTTGCATTTTATGGGTGGGTTTGCCTAACGTGGGGCAATTGTACTCTTTGCTGTAGCCCTAGGGTTCTAAGACCAGGGTAGGAGGACAGGTGTTAACATCGGGTCTCTTACACATTTTAGGATAGTCGTCTAGCATAGCATAGTGAGACCGTTTATAACTTCTTGCCTCCCCTTTTCTTCCACCATCTTTTCTAAATGCTCCCTGTATCCTGTATTCTCACTGGGATGGCCGACCATAACAGTTTCCTCCTGGTGGTCATGTCTGCGCCAAGTTATATCTTCCATTTCCTGTCCCCTTCTTTTGGAGGAAACTCCTCCTCTGCCCGCAACCCTGGTCCTGTGATATAAACAAGGACTGTCATCATTTTACACGTCCTTGTTTCCCTGGTCACAGTGATGGGTCCAGAGATGGCCCGTGAGTTTTCCCTTGTAGGTTTTGAAATGGGAATTGCCCCGCTCTGGTGATGGAAACGGGGGCAAGTTTGCAGCGGCTGTGCCTTGTCCACAGCTGAGTGCGAGAGCCTGTGTGCAGACAGAGAGGAGGAGGAGCACCCAGGAGAACAGCACGCAGGCAGGACAGGGAAAGCCCAGGGGGATGCGCAGGTGTCTGTTTTCTTCTGAGGCCTGCAGGGCGACCCTCCCTGTCCTGCTCAAAGCTCGGGAGATAAGCTTTCTCTTTGATTCTCTGAGTCTCTGATTCTTACAGCAAATCCCCTGTTTGCCTAAGTGACCTAGAGTTGAGGTTCTTTAATTTGCCATTTTACAAGGTTTTGGAATGTGGGGATCAGGACCGAGCATCCTAACAGAGTCTTCTTCCACAGTCACACCACCAAAACAGTCATCTCTTCTGTTCATTCTGAATGGATGAGTGGAGGCATCACCTTCATGTAGTTGATCAGAATTAGCCTCATGACGTTCAGAATTTTAGACAGGAGCTGTCCCTGAGAGCACAGGTCACTAGAACACTTGGGACAGGTCTTGTGATGAGAAATCACATTCTGTAGCCTAATGATAGCCAGCTAAGGAGGGATCAATGGGGGGAAAGATCTGGAGTCTGTCTCCCCAGGAAGGGTTTTTAGTTCTGGCTTTGAGCTCGGAGAAAGACCTGTATGACTCTCTTGGTTTTCCTTCAAGTGGCCCCAGTCCATTGGTCTATCTTTATTGTTCATGACTAAGACAATCTGACCGCTAAAACTTCCCTGAAGATGGCTTCTGCTTTCTTGCCTCCGTCTTAGAACAGAGTGCCCCTCCTCCCCTCACTTCTACACCTACTGAAATCCTATGTATACTTCAAAGCTTATTGAAAATGCCACACTTTCTATAAAGCCAATCTTATTGATCCCAGCTAAAACTAATCTCTGCCTCCTTAATTTACAGTAGGAATTTTATACTTCCCTTAGCATTTATGTGTTACTTCTTCCAGTAGTCACAGGTCATTCTCATGCTAGTTTGTAAAATATTAGGCCAGGAGTTTGGCGTATATAATTTCTTTTTATTTTTATGTTTGAGAGAGAGAGAGAGAGAGACAGAGAAAGTGAGCATGAGTAGGGGAGAGGCAGAGGGAGAAAGAGAGAGAGAGAGAGAGAGAGAGATTGAGAATCCCAAGCAGGCTCCCTGCTGTCAGCTCAGAGCCAACTCTGAGGCTCAGTCTCACAAACCATGAGATCATGACCTGAATCAAAATCAAGAGTCAGACACGTAACCAACTGAGCTACCCAGGTGCCCCTGGCCTATATAATTTCTAAACTCTTGCAGTAATTCTGTGATTCTGTAATTTCTATAATTCTATAACTGTTCACAAACTTAGGGTGCAGATAAAGGCACTTTTTAAAATATTTTTAATGATTACCCTCTATCTCTTATCCCTATTCTTTTTCCAGCTTTATTGAGATATAATTGACATGTAACATTGTGTAAGTTATACAACTTGTTCATTTGATATACTTACTGTTGTCAAACGATTACCACCCGAGCATTAGCTAACACCTCCATCACCTCATATAATTGCTTTCTTTTCTTTTTCTTTTTTAATTTAACATTTTATTTATTTTTGAGAGACAGAAAGAGACAGAGTGTGAGTGGGGGAGAGGGAGAGATGGAGGGAGACATAGAATCTGAAGCAGGTTCTAGGCTCTGAGTGATTAGCACAGAGCCTGATGTGGGGCTCAAACCCATGAACCCTGAGATCGTGAACTGAACCAAAATTGGACGCTTAACTGAGCCACCCAGGAGCCCCCTACTATTTCTTTTTTGTGATGAGAACATTTAATATCTACTCCCTTAGCAGCCTTATGTATATATACATGTTATATATGTGTACAGTATATATATGTGTACAGTGTATGTATGTATAATAACACTATAATGTACAGTGTATATATATATATAGTATATATATTTATAGTATAATGTAGTATATAGTATATGTGTATATATATCTATATTAGGTCCTTTATTGTCAAGAGTTCGGTATGTCTTCCTTGATATTTCCCCTCTTCCCGAAATACCCAATGACTAAGGAAGGCTAGTTCCAATAGAAGTTTCTGCCATGAGGGTATCCACATGTGGCTATTGAGCATTTGAAATGTGGCTCATCCGAATTAAAAACTTAACTTTTTAATTTTATTTAATTTAATTAATTTAGATTCACATTTGAGCAGCTCCAATGTTTGCTCCAGCCTCTCTCCCCAAGTCGGGCATCACTGGACTCAGTAACCACAGTAGCTGATGCTCCCGTCACCAAATTACGTTGCTTAGTGAAGTTCACTGCTGCGTTGCCTTCTTATGGCTGTTGGTTACTTGCTGTGAAGGAAGAGGTAATAGTGTTTTCTCACTGCAGATCTTGGGGGGCATGATCCTACTCCCTCAGGCTAACCTTGCCTACGCTGCTCATATTTGGCCTCCAAGGCTGGCAGTCTTCTTATTCATGTTTCTCTGCAAAACTACCACCCAGGACTCTTGCAGCAACCAAGTCAGCGTCAGAGGGGATTCAGTTGTTTACCATCTCATGGGCCCAGAATAACAGACCCTTCTTTGTCTAGATATCCATCCATCCCTTGGAGACAGATGGATTTTCCTTCTGACTCCTCAGAAGAACAAAAGACTTGCCTTTGGATTTCTCCAAAAATAGACCCTTCAACAAGGATTCAGCTATCAGGAGTTAATTTAGGAGGCAAAGAGGTAATATCGAGAAGGAGGTTGAGAAGTAAAATAGGGAGGTGAAGGCTAACAGATCAGTTTCTCCAGGTACCTGAAGCTCAACCTTCCTTGGGAACTCTAGATGGTAGTGCAGAACACGCTTCAGAGTTACCTCAGCTGAGAGGCAAGTAAAATGGTTTCTATCCACCCGCTCCCCACTGGTCATTGGCAGAGGGCTTCTCCTGCAGGCATGACCTCCCCAGTACTCTCGCACGCTCTCAGGGTGGTAGAGTGTGTTCCCACTGCCAGAAAAAAGACGTTAGGCTGAGTTACAACCATTTGCAGTAAGAAGTCAGTGGAGTGTAGGGGAGCCTGGGTGGCTCAGGCTGTTAAGCATCTGACTTCAGCTCGGGTCATGATCTCGGAGTTCATGGGTTTGAGCCCCACATCGGGCTCTGTGCTGACAGCTCAGAGTCTGGAGCCTGCTTTGGATTTTGTGTCTCCCTCCCTTTCTCTCTCCCCCTCCCCTGCTCATGCTGTTTCTCTCTCAAATATAATAAATAAATGTTTAAAAAAAGTCATTGGAGTATAGAGGTGAGTAAGAGAATGACAGTACATGCTCCAGGGTCCCGGACATTGGAGTCCTCAGACTTCCTTCTCTAAGACTGGCTGCCTTAACTGGTTCTGGGGTGCTCACACCTCCCTCCTAGGGTTGGTACCCCCAGAAGTTTTTCACAAGAGAAGTAGAATCTGCTTATAATTGTAAAAGGGGGCATCTTCTCTGATAAGCTGTCCCATTTCAACTTGATTTGTCTATTAGGTAATAAACTGACCATTCAATAAAAACATCAAACAAAACTTGCATGTGGTCTGAAAAGCACAATACGAATTAAACTGAAACTACCTCCATAGGTCCTAACAGTAGCACCAGTTTTGTATAAAGGAAAGAAGGTTCGAATTTGAAGGTTCTTACAATTTCCAACTTTAAGTGCACACATTTTCATAAATTCTTGCCTTCTGCAGTTTCAGTAAAATGAGTAGTATGGCACTGGCAGAAGGTGAATGGGATATATGAGGTCCCAAGTGCACAAAGTGAAAAAACAATGTTTGAAAGATAAACTTGTTCTTAAATAAAGTCAGGTAGGATTTAGTGATGTGAAAGCCACTCTGGAGGTGAGTCAGTGTTCCCTCATGGGGAAAGCTTTTAACTTTGCTTAAAATGGATCATTTTAGGGGTGCCTGGGTGGCTCAGTGGTCGAGCATCTGACTTTGGCTCAGGTCATGATCTCGCGGGTCATGGGTTCGAGCCCTGCATTGGGCTCTGTGCTGACAGTTAGTTCAGAGCCTGGAGCCTGTCTTTGGATTCTGTGTCTCCCTCTCTCTTTCTGCCTCTCCCCTGCTCATGTTCTGTCTCCCTCGGTTTCTCAAAAATAAATAAATGTTAACAAAACAAAATTTTAAATGAATCATTTTAGAAAGCTCATTGGTGACACTATCTCTTACCACTACTTCCCAAGGCCTGGAATAAAAGGATTTTTTACTTTACATTTAATTGCAAATTTAATTTAGTGTATATGCAAAGGTTTGCAATCTCTACAGATAGGTGAGGTATCAATAATAGAGGGGCTGCTGGGCAGTCTGCTGCTTCTCATTGAATATTCAATATGTGATACGCAGATTTATCTTGTAAATATCACTGCATATAGCTTTGTAAATTCAGAGATTCATCATCTATAGTCTAGCTTTGAATGTAGAGCAAATGAAGGAAGAATGGATTTTTTAAATGAAAAGATCAAAAGGATAATTAATATTTCATAATCCTAATTACCTTTCCACTGCACATTGATTTTTAATGCTACTTGGGGTGTAAGGTGTGATTATTGCTTTCATAGACAAATCAGATAATCTGGTCACAAACCCTAATGTTAAAAATGTAATGCAAACATCTTGTTTGGCTTGAGAAATTAGTTATCAAGTTCCTCAGTTAGCTCTGTGCTTATTCTGGGGAAATTGCATTACACAAGTGAAAAAGATTGTAAACTTTTCGAATAAGATGCAAATCATTAGAGTCTTGGGTTGGAGCCCCCCGGTGACAGATGTGTGAGGTGGTGGCTTGTGGAGGGAAGAGGAACCCTGACTCGAGGAGCATGAAATAAATCCTGTGGATCTACAGACATGATAGGATTTTACAGATCACCTGGCACAGCAGATTGGTCAGTGCTTCTGTGCGAGTGGACACCTGATCCTTGATGCCAGACAGAATTACCTCTGCAAATTTACCCACTGATCCAGTAAAGGTGAGCCACATACACCAACCAGAGCTAGAGGGGATTGATGAGGACCATCTACTTCTGATTACGATACACTTTCCCTTTGGCCTTACTGTTCCTGAAACAGATTTTACACAATTTACAATCCTGAAACATTGGCTTTAAGACTCCAGTACTTTAATTCCTACTTCTGAGCAACTCGCAGATTTAGCTCACTTAACCCTCTCACTTTCTGAAATGTCAAGTCTTTCTCTACGTTTCCCCTCCTCGCTCCAGTGACTCTGCATCAGCTGAAAAGTCCCTGCTTCAGTCTCTATTCTAGTGACTTAGCTCATCTCCAGCTGGTTACCTCCTGGACCTCTTTGGTACTGAGGTCGGATCTGGGGGAGAAAGGGTGGGAGGGATGCAGATCACAAACTCTTGGAAGGTGACTAGAACTTCACATTCTGCACCTGCTGCAGAGTGTGCTAGGATCAGAGAGGGCAAGGCAAGATGGGGGCCAATGTGGGAATCTTGGAGATTTAAGAGCAGGAGACCAGTTCTAATTTACAGGCAGAGACTGAATTTTATGTAAATTAGTATGCTAGGTTGTACTACAATAACACACAGCCCCAAACCACCGTTTTGAAACCTACAAGTTTACTTATACAAAGTATCCGGTGTGGTGTGCTCTAATGATCTGCTCCACACAGTCACTCAGCACCCCAAGCTCACCAGAGCTCTGCTGTTCTAGTATCTGCAACATCTGGGTCATGTAGACTTTGTATTCCACAGCAGGAGAAATTAGACCAGACACTCTAGCATAGCCTTTATCTGCCTCAGTGTGAAAGTAATATTTGTCACTTTTGGTCACATTTTACTGGCTAGAAGTAGAGCACCCTGCAATTTTAAGGGCATCAGGAAATGTAGAAGAGTGAGTATAATATTTGGTGAGAATTCTGTCTCTACCATAAGATCCATGGGTAAGAATCCCCTCAGGGGTGGGCAGGGGTTCTGCTGATGAAGTACAGGCTAGAAGTTTGGGGGAAGTATGTACAGAGGAATCCATCCAAAAGAGAGGCAGAGGAAGGTAACAGGAGAGCCTGATCTGGGAGAAAATAACAGGAATTCAGCTAACTGAGTTCCCAACCTGATGAGGAGGGTGGTCTGGGGCAGGGACTGACATGCAAGATCTGAAAGTAACTTTCTTCTTTTTTTAAGTTTTACTTTATTTAATTTTTTAATGTTTATTTATTTTTGAGAGAGAGAGAGAGGGAGAAGAACAGAGAGAGAGGCAGACAGAGGATATGAAGCAGGCTCTGCGCTGACAGCAGAGAGCTTAACGTGGGGCCTGAACTCACAAACCACAAGATTATGACCTGGGCCAAAGTCAGACATCAGATGCTTAACCAACCTCACCACCCAGGGATCCCTGAAAGAAACTTCCAAAGATCATTATTGCACATTATTATGAAAGCAATGTAATAAGTGATTCCTGAATGTATAGAGAATTCATGTACCTTTAAAAGCCACATGCATTCTTGTGTAATGTTTTGAACCAGTCAAGCATCACTTCAGGAGGAAATGTGCTGTCTTCTGAGAATCACTTGGTTGAGAGCAATCACTTGATGGCTGCCATTTATACATGCATGACCCCATGTAATCTTCTCTGTAACCATAACAGCAATCCCACTTTACAGGTAAGACTGCTGACTTTCAGAGAAGTTAAAGTTGAATAAGTGGCAGAGTTGAAATTAAAAATCGAGGTCTCAATCTGACTCTGGGGTCTCGTATCTAATTGCTAGAATTAAATAGAATAAAATGTGTCTGGCATTGACTATGAGCTCAAGAATGTTAATTTTCTTTCTTTTCTCTTTCCCTCTTTCCTTCTCATCCTGGGACTCCAGCCAAATAACTCGTTGCTTGTTGAGGATTTCTCTTTTGAGAACAGCCAGAAACGCACGGACACTGTGATTTCTCGAACTGGGCAGGTGAGGGGAGGCAGAGCTGGTGGTACAGAGGATTGGGCACACGCTCTTGCTTCTGTTCTTCCCCCCCCCCCCCATTTGGGGGCTGGGAGAGGTAGGTGGAGGAGGGGGCCAGAAAGAGTCCTTTGCCTCTTTACTTCCTCAAAAATAAGAATAAAGGCAGCAGTCCGCGCCCCTTCCTTCTCTCATTTTGCAGTATTTCTGTCCTTTAGTGCTGTTTTAGTTGTTTGTTTGCAGCTGGAGAAAGTGATTCACTTGGTAATGGAAACACTTCTCCTCTTTAAGCAGAGAAAGCTCTACCATTTCCCAGCTATTCTCAGCAATGAAGTCATTTTGACCTTTTTGAAAATATGTAGCTGCATCAGCCAGAACCTGGTGTCTATCTTAAGAGCCAGGTTCCTTGGGCAGTGGGGTTCGAGGGTTGGAGGTGGGAGGATGTGGTTCTCTCTCTGGAAAACAAGATTCTCTCTGTGCGTTTTTAAATTTAGAGACAAACAGGAGATGCCTCTTTATGGAACCCAGCGTGGATCCTGGGGATATGTCTTTTCCTTTATCTCATTCTATAAATAAACTGGATGACTTCCAGGCAAAAAGCAATGTGGGGCACGACTCTTAGTGTCTCCTATGGTGAATTACTCTGAAAACTCCGGATGCCACTTGGTATGAATTTCAGAGCCTCACAGAGTATTTTGAGTCTTCTTGCATGGGAAGTTTGATACTTTGTCTTCTTCATCTAGTTTTCGCTTAAAAAAATCAACAGATTCAGAGAACGATTTAGAATCTTTCTGTAATCAAATGCTGACAAATATCCACATCAGCCAAATGTACTGCTGATTTGCTTATTGCTTATGGTGTGATGGGTGATAGGCTATTTTCTTGGTAATTCAGAGGATAGTGATGATTCACTATCACTAGTCCCACAAGACCAAATTTTTAGTTAAAGTTTAAATTCTGCTCTACTGACTTAATAACTGAGGTCTAAACCTAAGAAGTGCCTGCCTGCAGGTAGGAAACCAACCAATTTGTTAGTTTTTAGAATTTGAGCCTCAAAGATGGTTTTGGAGCCCCCCATCTTTTCTGTTCCTGCAAACTTCTATTGAGGGTGACACCTTAAATATTTTTTAAGTTTATGTATTTATTTTGAGAGAGACAGACAGTGTGAGTAGGGGAGGATCAGAGAGAGAGGGAGAGAGAATCCCAAACAGCCTCTGCCTTGTCAGCGCACAGCCTGATGTGGGGCTTTGCTGGAGGCCGGCTCTGGCAGGTCCAAGGGTCCCTGAAGGATGGACGGTGTCGGCGAGAGAGAGTGAGAGAGTCCTGAGAATCTTTCTGATCACCAGGCAGGCATCTCTGTCCTATCGGTTTTGGTGTCTTTATTTAAAGGTCCAACGACAACATGGCATCAAAAAAAGGAATTTTTACAATGGAAAACTCTTTGAGATAAGATGCTTTGAAAAGTGTACAAAAACAGGTTTTTCGGAAGTATTCTTGCAGAATAACCTCACTCATAGTGAGGTTAAGTAAATCTTACAACTAAGGAGGTAACAGGATGTTCTTAGTGAAAAAACAGAATGACATACTTATTTGTTCTAAGTGAATAACACTAGGGTTAGGACATAGGTTAAGTTGTAATAGATAGGCTAGGGGTCATTTTGTCTGGCTCACAAGAAGACGAATGTTTTTGAGTTGGTTAATAAGTTGTTTGTGGAAACTTTTTTGACTTGATGCTGAATGTGTAAACACCATGGGGGCCCTAATTGTGTCGGCCTTTGTTTTTGGGTTATGTTTTAGCTACTCTTATCTATCCTCATCCCAGCTGCCAGTATAAGGGAGGGTGTTTGTGGAAAGTAGGCCTTAGGGAAGGGACTGCTATACATCACCAGTTAGAAAAGGTGTAAGTATTAAGTTCTGCCCTTATCTGTTCCTTCACTCTAAATTAGGCTCTTTGTCTCGGGGCCAGGCTCAATTGTAACTCTTGTGTTCTTAACCCCCTATATTGTCTAAGTCTTAGATCTACAAGACCCATAGGAAGAGCCTTTTGAGAATCCACAATGCTTTCATCTAAAATCTCTTTTGAAGAGGCAGGAATATGCTTTTCCTTATGAGGTATCTGTGTGGGGAATATCGGTCTGATTTGGAATATTGTGAGGCCTGGTCCATACCAGTAAGCTCATTTCCAACATGAGCCAGTAGTGGCAGAAGGAGATCCCAGTTTTTCATTTCTCACGGCACAAGGTTGTGCAAACGCCGCCATTTCCTTGCTGTGACTGTCATCCAGCGAGGCGGCTGTGGCTCCCAGCAGGGCTTGAACTCACAAAACAGTGAGATCATGACCTGAGCTGAAACTGAGAGTCAGACACTCAACCAACTGAGCCAGCCAGGCACCCTGAGGGTGAGGACACCATAAATCAGGATGGCCAGACTTGACCGTGGCGCACTGAGCCTTCAAAGAGAGAACATGTTGTATCTCCCCGGCAGCCTAAGGGTTTAGAAAATCATTCTCCTCCATCTGCTTTGTATATGATGGGATGAGGCAGGATAGAGAATATGCCTTTATTTGGGGAATAGGCAACTATCCTGAACAGCTAATCCGATAAATCTACAGAAGACCACAGGGTAACTTGTTATGAAAAAATAGAGGAAGAATAAATCAACTCTGCAGAAATTGGTTGTCTATCAAATTTCCTTTTAACCTTATAGGAAAATCTTCCCATCCTTCTTCTGAGCCCTTATGCTCCTGTTGTCAAAACCATCTACTTGGCAGTGGTACTTGTCACACTCTCTTCCTATTGTGAGTGAGGTTTCCATTTCCACCTACTCTCTTGACTGGATGGGACATTCCTCAAGGCAACGGTCTTAGCTTTTTAATCCTTTGTGTCCTTGCATCTTCCAGCTTTGAACTTCATACATAATGGTGCATAATGCACTAATCATTATCATGAATTATACATTATTGTTATGAATTATGATTATGTTCGTTATTATGACTCATATGTACTTGCTAAAAATTCAGTTGAAGTTAAAAGTACACAAGATACTCTCTTTCCCATAGATTTGTGTAGAGTCAAGACAAGTTTATCTTGACTCAGGACCAAAAGCTCCTCTGTAGGGAACTTTCTGTATAAAAAGCTTATATTTAGGATGCAGTTTAACTCAGGGCAAATTTAGCTTCTGCCACATGAAGGTTTATAGACTATAGGAAAGAAATAAAATAGTATCCAAGCACTCAATGAGTTTATAGTCTAGTGCATGAATGGTGAACAGATAACGTATATATCTATTGATGGTGGCTGCTTGGATTGCTGACAAGGATCATAAAGCTTGGTCTAGGTTCAGTAGGACTGAATGCTGTGATCAATTAGTAATCTACTATTTATTTAGGAATGGAGAATGGCAGCACAGTGCTATATAGTCACAATCACCAATTTGCAGAATGGATTCAGAGTCTAGATAGTAGAAGAAGCTTATATATTTAGTAGAATGCAGTCAATTAATACTGTAATCAAATCTGTTTGGTACACAGTACCAATAAAGTATATAAATTACATGAAAGAATTCTCTATTAGTACGCTTCAGTCACCATAACAAAATACCATAAACTAGATGGCTTAACCAATAGAAATTTATTTTCTTATAGTTCTGGAGGCTAGCAGTCCAAGATCAGAGTTCTGGCCAGCTCAGTTCTTATAGGGCTCTTTTTCTGGTTTATAGACAGCTGCCTTTTGTATGAATATGACCTCTTTTTTGTGTTATGGAGGAGAAAGAGTGATACAGCCCTATGGGATCAGGGTCTTAACCTTATAACCTCATTTAACCTTAATTAATTCCTCAGTAGCCCCATTGCCAAATACAGGATTCCCCAGCTGTCCAAAAGTAGAGTGTTACTATCCTGAAATGGCATAAATCCAAGGTTATTGCCTGCTGTTGGAAAGTTCTTGTTACATCACTTCACTTTTACAAAAGATCTACATTAGTACCTGTCTTCACCAGCTGAAAAAAATCTGAAGAGAATTTTCACTGTTACTAAAAAAGCAGTTACTGTAGTACTATAGGTCTTTCACAAAAGGGAAGTGGTATAACAACTTTCAAAAAGTGGGGTATACTCATATCGCTACATTGGGGGTTAGAGCTTCAACACATGACTTTGGGAAAACACATTCAGTACGTAACAATATGTCATAGTAGGGATTTATGTCTCAGATTTGGAGAAGTGGATATCATAGGGGCTACAGATCTACACAGGGTTATCATTTTTAAAAAGGATGGCATAAAAATTGATTTCTTAATTTTTCACATTAGCTGCATTTATGAGTTTTAAACATATTTGACCTTATAGGCTGTTCATTGTAACCCGAGTGATTTATATAACACAACTTAAAAAATTATATTAAAGATGTCGGTAGTTCAAAGGAACAGGTCAACGGATTTGCAAACGCAAGTTAACAAAAAATCGTGTGCTTTTCTAAATCTTAGTCACACTTTAAAATAATAACCAACCATTACAAAATATTCCCCTCCAAGTGATGTTAACTGCAAATGTTTTATCTTTGAATATGACACCTTTTCTCTACCAACATGCCTCACTTTTGTATTGATGTGTGCTTAGTAGACTGAAAATACCACCTTTGTTTCATTGTTATATCCATACAGTAGAATTAAAAAATGTGATTTCTTAAGGTAATATCTGCTCTCAGTAAAATTTAAATGTGGATCCAGGCTAGTTTTTGTTTTGTGTGTGAGGTTTTTTTCCCTCAAGAAGATTCAGTTAGTGAAGTGAGGAGATACTAGAACTAGCTATTATCTCTAGAAAAATCGAAAATATCAGTGTTAGATTTTGACCCCATATAACCTTGCTCATCCCACTATCCCTTCAGGGTTTTATATTTCAGAATTTTAAAAAAATGCTTAAATGACATTTATTCTTGATTAGTAAAGTAAAAGCCAAACTGGGCTTTAATATAACTCTCAGCTTCACAGTGGTCATAATGCCTTGTCATTTTTTTGTCCTGACATGACTGAACTGTAGAACATTCACACTGATGATAAGATGGATTCCCTTGATTTTAATCACAAACAGGACCTTCATAAAATGTTTAATGAATTCTTGGTTCCATTTTAGGAAATTAACAGGAATATTGTGTTTATCCACAGTCCTATCTCGAAATGGTTTTCTCTTTAATTATTAACATGGGAATAATGCAGTAGCTCAGGGTGACACAGCGGAGTATGACTGAGTAATGACTGAAGTGCACACATGAAAAAGATCTGACAATTCTGTAAATAGGGAAGCATATAATTTAAAAAATTTAGTGTGGAAAAATCCTTTTATGCCTTTGAGACATACTATAACAGGTAGAATTATAATCTGATATACTCATTGATGTTTGTTATTATAGTATTTTTCCAATTAAAGATAAGAACAAAAAAAATATAAAAACCATATATAATTCCACCACTCAATGTTCACTTAATTAATATATTAATAAAAAGATATCTACCATGGACATTTAATGTGCATCTTTCCTGTTTTCAAAATTGGAATTATATAACATATTTTAGAAGCCTGTATTTGCTTAATATTCTATTACAAACATTTTCTTATCATTATGTTTTTTAAATGTTTATTTATTTATTTTGAGAGAGAAAGAGAGCATGAGCAAAGGAGGCGCAGAGAGAGAAAGGGAGAGAGAGAATCCCAAGCAGGCTCCATGCTTTCAGCACAGAGCCCAACGAAGGGCTCAATCTCATGAACCATGAGATCATGACCTGAGCCAAAATCAAGAGTCAGATGCTTAACCAACTGAGCCACCCAGGTGCCCCCTTATTGTTACATTTTAATTATATACAACTCTATCATGTGGGTAATATGATAACTTATTTACCCAGTCCCCTACTGCTGAACATGTAATTTGCAACTTTCTGTTATTTTAAGTAATATTTCCTCAAATATCAGCTCATAGAATTTGCTTGTATGTAAGTTATTTTTCTTATGATAAATTCCTGAAAGTGGAAGTTGAGAATTAAAGGCCATAAATATTTTTATGGATCTCAATTAACAATTGCTTCTCAGAAAGATGTACCATTTTACATTCCTATCAGTAACTTGAAAGTGCCCCTTTCTCCACACCTTTGCTAACATAGAAGGTTCCAATGACAAAAGGCATGATATAATATTGTCTTCTACTTATAGACTTAACTCTTGGCTCAGATCAGAAAATAGAATATGGTAGGATAGAAGGAAGCCTTGTCCATTTGTCTTATGATTATAAAGATGGATTTTAGATTGGTGCCTTTTCATTGGCCCATTCAGCAAATGTTTTCCTTGAGTGCCCCTTCAAAAAAGGAAAATGAGATGTAAAATTCGTATTTGACAACCTAGTAATATTCCTCACTTGATGGCACATTAGCACCATGGTCCATCCCAGGATGCTCTCTGGTTTTCTAATTTCCCCTCCTTTCATCTGGACCCTCACTCTTTTTCCCTGTTCTTCCATAAACAACTATTCTAGTATGTTTAACACGCATATTGGATATGCATGTTCCTTGAAGGATATATAGGTTTTGTGGTTTTGAGAATTTGTTTTTAATTTACATAAATTGCATTCCTAACTGTTGTGTTATCTCACATTCTCCACTCCTAAACATTACACTAAAAACAAACTCTGTCCTTGTTGTTGCAAGCATGTTTAGATTTTTGCCTGTAATTGCAGCAAAAGATTCCATGGTATCCACCCAAGGTCCAGAAAAGAAGGAAATTGTGCTCGATTCCAGAGAAGAAGATCAAATGTTATTTATTGAACAAAGAAGATCATGATCACTTATGTGACTACATATGTCTAAAATAGATCCGTAAGTTTCTGAAAGGGCTGTACGAACTCTTAGGAATGCTTACATTGATAGCACCCCCTTAGAACATCAGCATTCCTGGGAAGAATAAGATTGTTCTGTCCGTCTGCACACACACCCAATGGGGCATGTGCAGCAGCCATTGACTTTAGGTGGGAGCAGATGGAGTCATATTGGGGGGGGTGTACCTCTCTGGCCCTGCCATGGGGCACTACCAATGGGAACACAAGGCTACCTCACGTCTTGTATCTTCAGCGTCATTCACAATGGCACATAGGAGGTGCGCAAAAAATATTTGTTGAATGAATGAATGAAAAGGATCAATCTAGGATGAATCTTAGGCCAATAAGATAGGGAGACAAAAGTCCTTACTGCCGAGGCAGTGAAGGATTTCCAAGGAAAGAGCTCATAGTTTATGACAGAATTCACCCATGTCTTGTTCGCCTTCTCTTCCTGAGCACATAGAACACTACACCTCCTAGCCCTTTTGCAGTGAGGCAAACCGTTGGAGTACCTGAAGCTGATGAACTTTGCAGGACACTGATATGTGCCATTCCTACCTCCAGGCACATTAGAGCCAGTGTGTCACTTCCAAGCTCTCTCTTCCCTTCCCTGGTCTAAGAGGTCACGTGTTCCAGATGGTGCAGCTACAAGGTGGCAAATCATTAAACAGCCTTGGACGCTGGGGCTGATGTGGGGAGAGATCACCCCCTCCCTCTCTTTGCCAATCCACATGGGGAGGGGTTTTGGAAGTGTTGGAGAGGGGGTTACATTTTAAGCAGTGTGGCCAGGGAGGCCCTTATGGTGATGTTGAAGTCAAGACTTGAAAGCCTGAAGAGTAAGGGAGTGAGACACGCAGGACAGATGAGCAGAGGGAGCAGTGAGTGCAAAGGCCCTATGGTGGGACTAAGTGCGGTGTGTTAAAGGAAGCGGGACAGAGTCAGTGGGGCTGGAGCAGAGTGAACAAAGAGGAAAGTGACAGAGACAAGGCAAGACAGGCAACCAGAGGCTGGGAGAACAGATTCTAAGGCCCGGATAGGTCACTTTAATGACTTTGGCTTTCACTCTGAGTAACTTGGGGGCATTAGAGAGTTCTGCATATCGGAGCGACATGACGTGACGTCTATCTAGCCTGTGTTGAGAATAGACCAAGGCGGGGCAGAGGGAAGAGGCAGGCTATGCAGTTAGGAGGCTGTGGCAATAATCCAGGCAAGGGGTGGTGGTGGCTTGGCTTAGGGCGAGAATAGGAGTGATGTGAAACAGCCACATTCTGGGCATATTTTGAAGTAGATCCATGAGATCATATAGATTACAGATGATTAGAGGAGGAATGTGCGAGAAAACGTCAAGGGTGAAACTTTTGGCCGGCGTAGCTGGGAGAATGGAACTGCCATTTGCTGAGATAGGGAGCCTGCAGGGAGAGCGAGTCTGGGAGTCTGTCAGAAGCTCGTGTCCGGACAGGCGAGGTTTGAGGTAGCCATTGTACACACAAGTGTGCATGAAGGAAGGCGTAAGCGTGAAGCTGGCAAGGCGGCTGGGCTGGTGAGGAGGAAAGGGATGATGACACTCTTTACCAAGGAGACTGAGGTCCAGGCTCTCCAAGTGGAGGCCCAAATCCTAAGGGCACTCCATGATTTCTGTTGGGCAGGCTGGCCTGGAACCGAGGTTCCCACACACGGTGATGAAGCTGAGCTTCTATAAGACTAGCTGTTGATCTAGCCGCACCTGCATCTCCATATGACAGTGATCCACTTGGCAGTCAGAAGGCAGGGATTTCACACTCTGTGCCTGAAAAATCACCTGAAAGCACCATTCTCAAAGCTTCTGCCTCCTTGGGTCTGTGTTCATTTCCAGGTTTTCAGATCTCAGGGGTGGACACTGACAGTATATTTGCAGGCGAGGCGATTTCTGCTTATTCTTCCAGCATAAAAAATTGCATTTCCACATGAGAGTCATTTGGTTTTTGAACCTGTTACCATAGCAAGAACTGTATTTCCCAGCTTTCTCTGGTGGTATTGTTTATATGTCTCAGCCAACAACATCTAAACCTTTTTTTTTTTTTTTTTACTCACTTGGAAGTGCCATTTATTCCAGCCCTTTGCTTCATGAAACATTTACATATTGTACGTGTGAGCCTTAAATGGGGAATTTTACATACCACCCCCTTCTTTTTGGAGACACGATAAAGATAGGTTTGTGTGTTTTCCGAAACCAGCCCTTCACTGTGGTTCTCCACGCGTGGCACATTCCACTCCTGAATGTTGCACATGCATTGAAACTTGACAGCAGCCTGTCCACGGCTGGTAAACAGTGACTCATTCTGTGTGCTTCAGTTCTGTACAAGTGCCATTTCTGGGACTAGTACTCATCTAATGCCTTGTCGGTTGTTATTTCTGTTTATTTCCTCGTTCATTTACATGATTCCTACTTGGTGGGCTTATTTTGTGTTTTTTTTTCAGTCCTCTTCCTGCTGTTTTAGATTTCCTTTGTTTTCTCTTTCCTTGCTGAGGGGAAGCTGCATGCGTTGCCCAGACACGCCAGTCTCAGGGGGAAGTGGAGCTTTTCTCAAGAAAGGGTTCAATGTTGTATCCTTGACCTATGGAAGTCATGTAACTCAGATGCTTGTGTGGGCGATCCCTGATAAAAAAGAGAGCCTGTGTTCAAACAAACTGTAAGGTGAAATACCCTCAGTGGGGGCATTATGTAGAGCCCAAACCATGATCAATCCAGAAACTGTTGGGATTGAGGGAGCCACAAAGGCATAACTACAAGGTCCCTGATTCTGAAAAAGTGAAGAGGTCATTTCTCACAGCAGTCCTTAACATGGAGGGCAGGGTCACTGTGTGTGTTAATGTAGAGTGTATTCTACACCAGCGTGCCCAGCTGATGGGCAGATGGGGATTAGAATGCAGCCTGTGGTCCACCATGCACCCTACCTGTGATGGTTAATGTTGTGCGTAAACTTGACTGAGCCATTGTGCCCCGATATTTGGACACACATTGTTCTAGGTGTGTCTGCGAGGGTGTTTCTCGATGAGATTAATATTTGAAACAGTAAGCTGACTAGAACAGATTGCAGTCCTTCATGTGGGTGACCCTCATGCAGTCCATTGAAGACCTGACTAGAATAAAAAGTGGAGTAAGAGAGAATTTGCTCTCTGCCCACTGCCTTTGAGTTGGGATTCTGCCTTTGGACTTGGGTTCAGACTGAAACCTACACTGTCAGCTCTCCTGAGACTCCAGCTTGCTGACTGTAGATCTTGGGACCTCTCAGCCTGCATAACTCTATGGGCTAATTCCTTATGTTACATACAAGAAAAGATACACTACTTAAGATACCACTCTTCACCCACAGCTTTGCAGCAGCTCTGGTAATGGGTGTGGAGTTGGGTAAGGAGAGGTGGGAAGGGGGCTGAAAAGAATAATTTGAAGCGTCTGATTTTCGCTTAGGTCATGATCTTGCAGTTCGTGGGTTCGAGCCCCGCATCGGGCTCTGTGCTGACTGTCAGCTCAGAGCCTGGAGTCTGTTTCAATCTGTGACTCCCTCTCTCTCTGACCCTCCCCTGCTCACGCTGTCTCTCTCTCTCTCCTAGAAATAAATAAAACATTAAAAAAATTTTTTAAAAGAAAAGAATAATTTGAAAAATGTATCCCCGTCCATTTCCACGTAGCTTAGAGTTGGCTGTGCTGTAAAGCTCCTGGTCTCAGCAGGAATTTTAGAATATGGGTGATTTTTCCAGAGGAATAGAAGCAATTAAGAGCTTTAGTTTCTCTGCTACATTAGCGGTGAACCCTGAGGATGCCTTTGCTTGCTAGAAGGAGATTTAGCAAAATAGAGATGAGTAATATCCATAGAAAATTACTCAAACTTTGCATTTTGGTTATGTAATTTGCACTTTTCAAAACAAGCTCCTCTCATTGGATTAATACAAACAGGGATGACTGATACTTGTTAGCTTTTGCATTTTAAAGGTGTGCAAACAGAGCCGCAGAAGGGACATCTGGATGTCCCTGTGGCTAGGTGGTGGCTAGAGGTGAAGTCTGCCCTCGAGCTGAGTGGCTGTCCAGGCTCCTACGTTCTTTCCAACCTTCCTCATGGGCCTGATGGAACTCTTAGAACATCAGTGCATTCTTTCTAAACATTTCATTTAAAAAAAAAAAAAAAAAAAGAAATGTATATTCAGGAACATACTTTCCTTAAAGAACAAATACAAATCTCTATACAAATAGAGATCCCAGCTGGTGCAGATTTTTTTTTTTAATTTCCTGAGAAAATGGCCATGTTTATTTGAGCTGAATTATATATTGTAATCTAATTTTCTACTTTCATTGTCTAGAGTCTCTTTTAACTGCTGTAAACTCAAGAACCCACACATATACAAACGTGCACACATGCACTCACTTCACATACATATATCGCAGGTTTTGTTCAGTTTCTATTTCTTTTTTTTTTTAATGTGTATTTATTTTTGAGAAACAGGGAGAAACAGAGCATGAGCTGGAGAGGGACAGAGAGAGAGGGAAACACAATCCGAAACAGGCTCCGGGCTCTGAGCTGTCAGCACAGAGCCCAACGTGGGGCTTGAACCCACGAACTATGAGATCATGACCTGAGCTGAAGTTGGACACTTAACCAACTGAGCCACCCAGGCGCCCCAGTAATTTTCTAAAAAAGCTCTCAAACTGTACATTCTCAAGGCAGTGTGATATTACACAGAAAACTGCAATAGAGGCTAAATGAGAGGTCATGCTTTAGTACCTGACATATTGCCCTCAGAATAAGAATTATTACTGGTGATCATCCATGGGGTAAGGAGAGGAAGGAAGGGAAAGAGTACGAGGGATCTTATGAAACACTTGAGAGTTCCTTCTTCTGCCCTAGGGAGAAGATGAACGTCAATGAACTAGAAAACCAATGTTTTGTTTTGTTATTCAGCTGTTACCCAAATTGGTTCCCTGATTTCTTACACTTTTATGTAACCTTGCCTCTGGGGCATTTAATACACATTAAAGCAACACAGTCAGCCACACTTCCAACTCTGGACAGACGCTTGTGGGAATAGACATTATGTTTATGAGAATGAATAAAAGATTCCTAAACCATTTTCTAAAATTTTGCGGTCTTCATAGTCATACATCATCCTAGAAGGGTTGGCTGAGGTTCTAGCCAAGAGTATTGAAGAGAAAATGGCGGAGGCAGATCTCAGTCAACCCCTCAGACTTATCTTTACCTGATGTCACTGCCTACCAAAACCCAGATTCTAGGTCTCAAGGCAGCACCCTGTGAGGAATAAAAAGGAGTTTAGTGAACACTCCTTGGCCCCAGTTAGCTGCTACCCTCCTCGAGGAAACAAGACTCTCAGGAATGCAAGAATGATAAGCCCTGTTTCCCTGGCTCACCCTCTCCTTAGACATGATTGAATATGGCCACAACGGAATTTCTTCTAAGCTAAGGAATTCCTAAATTCTAGGGAATTTCCTCTAGTCCACCAACCTCCTATATGCCATTGGTGTAAGTCAGCGCTTCTCAAATTTTGATGTTCCTATCAATCGCCTGGAGATCATCAAAAGGCAGATTCCTATTCAGTAGGGATGAGGATTCCATGAGGCTGCTGCTGTTGGTCCACAGAACACATTATGAATAGTGAAGGCCCAGAGTGAAGTTCATTCCTCAGGTGTTTGTTCCTTCTCTGCTCTTCCTGTTGATGCCACCACCATGCGGCTGGAATGCCCTACTGCTGCCCGTCTGTAGCTGAAAGAGTGTTTAAGACACTTCTTCCATCACGCAAGCCTGCTCAGAGCTCATCTGATCAAACTTCTCACTTCCAGTTCTTTCACAAGCCCTCAGAGGATATATGATATCACTTTCAGGTTCCAAGGAGCTTGGAATGAGCTTTCCAGAATGCACACTTCCTCCGCTTCCCTGAATATTCTCCCAAACACTGTGTCAAATCACAGTGTATAGAAGGTAGCATTAGCCTTACAATCGAATTCACGGCTTCTCACGGACAGACAAGTGGTTTAGATGCAACTAGGAATACAGGATGCTCTCAGGCATCCCAAAGACCCAGAGATGAGTGTGTGAATGAGGTTGTTGCCGGGACTCTCAGTGCAAAGAGAACAAATAAAAATGGTGTCAGGGAGGCAGGCACAGGGGTCTGTTCCACGTGCTATCTTACTGACTGATCACATCGGAATCAGCCGAGAGGCAACCTTCAAACACTCATTTCCAAGGCCTCACCCCTGGCGAAAGGAATTGGCATTCCTGGGGGGAATCTGTACTGTTACAAATCTTGTACTGTTACAGTGGCTTGCTGTGCTGATGAACAAGTATTAAACACCTGCCCATTACCCAGTCACAGAGTTACTGAGTATCTTTCAGATCAGGTGTAACACACACAGCTCCTTCCTCCATTGCTCTCCCAGCTCAAAGCAGAAAGTAAACAAACTAGAAATAATTGCAAAGGATTAAAGTTTTGTGAGAGTGGTGAACTCATGATGAAGGAGTAGGTTGTTTAGATGACCCGATTAGTGATGGTATCTCAGGGGCAGTGACATTAGGCTGTGACTTGAAGGGGTAGGAATCACCCAGCATCATAGTGGTGCTGAGGCAGACAGCATCATCGATGAACATTCCCCTGGGAAAGAGCATGTTTTATGAATATCTGTAGGTACCACTGGACAAAACAAAGAAATGATTATAACTCCTGTCCTTACAAATTATTCTGCCATTAGGGCTCTTTTGTTTTGTTTTGTTTTGTTTTGTTTAGGTGGCAAAGGCATAGACTCCATTTCTGTCAACTTTGGAGCCTGTTCTCATTCTTTTCTCTACCACTAATGCCAAAAACTTGGGTCTCATCGGACACACCAACGAAGACCTCTGCACCACTCCGTGAAGGCTGTATGCAAGGTTGGGGGCCTGAGAGCCCCCTGCAGGGTCTTCAAACTCTTCCTGTCTCTTCTGGTGAAGGTGATCATCAGGATGATGCTCCATATTGACTGTGTGCGTCTGGCCTGAGCGCCATCTGTGAAATGGGATAAGAATGCCTCTCCCAGCGTTGATTCCTTAAAATGCTGTGCCTCATCCATGATAGTTCCTGTCCAGTCACCATGTGATTATGGCACCTTGGAATGTCCCATTCTGAAATGCAATCAGTGCACCTCAATTTTCAGTTTGTCATTTATCATTTTTTTCTTATTTATTTATTTAAATATAATTTATTGTCAAAGTGGCTAACATACAGTGTGCTCTTGGCTTTTGGGATAGATTCCTGTGGTTCATCACTGGCATATAACACCCAGTGCTCATCCCATCAAGTGCCCTCCTCAATGTTTATCACCCATTTTCCCCTATCATTTATTATTTTTAATTAATGGGAGCATTATAAGCCAATACCTCAGGTGCTACAGATGCTGCCAGGGCCTGGCCATTTGAGAAACTGTCAAAGAGAGCCTGGGTGGCTCAGTTGGTTGAGCGTCCAACTTCAGCTCAGGTCATGATCTAGCCATTCATGGGTTCGAGCCCCGCATTGGGCTCTGTGCTGACAGCTCAGAGCTTGGAGCCTGCTTTAGATTCTGTGTCTCCCTCTCTCTCTGCCTTCTCTCTCTGCCCCTCCCCTGCCTCCTCTCTCTCTTCCTCTCTCTCTCAAAAATAAATATTTAAAAAATTAAAAAAAAGAGAGAGAAACTGCCAAAGAGGGTCTTCTTAATCAAACTGGCACACCCTCAGGCCAGCTGATTTCTGTGTTAGGAGGAAAGCTATCTTATTGAGCAAATGTGTGAAGGGGCATCTTCACTTGTGAGAGTCTTAACTATGTCTATTTCAGGTAGTTTCAGGTAGTTTCTTAACTATGTCTATTTCAGCCAAGGGGCTGGAAATTTCCAGGTCACATGGGGGTGGGTCTGCATAGGGACAGGCAGGCATAGGCCAGTTCCATGGGAACTGGCCTCGAAGGTCACACCTGTCAGGCAGTCCTGGTTTTAGCACTTTCTTCCTTTTCTCTACTCCAGGGGTCACGATTTCTCAAAGATACTTCAAATGACCAGGGCAGGCAAGCGTTCCAATGGACATCTGGGATGTTCATGATCTGTCGCTTTCCCCTCTAAAGACCTCTTCAAGAGGTGGCCTCTCTATCACGCTTTTCCTGAATGCACACCCAAATCTGGGCATCCCCGAGGCTGAGCTTCAGATGCTTTACTGTGCTCCTGCAACACTTTACTTGCTTAGTGTGGTGAAGGGTTCATCAATGAGTAAGACAGGTCCCTGCCCTNAATAGGTTTCCAAACAGCAATAAAAGAAGAAAGACTATGATAACTGCAATAATACAGATAAAAAAGAAGTGCTTTTTTTTATTAAATGGGCTGTATTAGTTTCCGGTTGAGGCTACAGATTTAGTGGCTTAAAACAACAGAAATTTATTCTCCCATGGGAGGCCAGAAATCTGAAATGAGTCTTTGGGAGCTAAGATCAAGATATCAGAGGGGCTGCATTTCCTCTGGAGGCTCTGGGGAGGATCCGGTAGTCCTTTACTCACCACTCGAATCTTTGCCTCTGTGGTTACATCCCCTTCTCTTCCGTTTGTGAAATCTTCCTTGCCTCCCTCCTGCCAGCATACATGTGATTGCATTTATCCGCTAGGATAAAGCTAGGATGGTTGCTCAATCTCAAGATCCTGAACATAATCACATCTGCAAAGTCCCTGATTACCATTAAAGGTAATATTCAGAGATTCCGCAGACTAGCACATGGATATCTGAGATGCGGTCATTATTCAGCCCACCATGGGTACCACTCTTATTTATTATTTCACTCCTTCCCCCAACCAAATGGTCTACAGTTGTGATGTCCAATATGGTAGCCACTTATTGGTGGTCACAATATTGGTAGTCATGTGTGGCTGCCGAGTGCTTGAAACATGACTTACTTGGATTGAGATATGCTGTATATATAAAATACAAACTAGATTATGAAGTCTTACTACAAAAAAGATGCAAAGTATTTCACTAACAATTTCTCTGTTGTTTACATGTTGAGTAACATTCTGAATATAATAGGTTAAATGAAATATATTAAAATTAGTATCACCTGTTTGCTTTTTGCTTTGTAAGTGCAACTACTAGAAAACTTAAAATTATATCTGTGGCATGCGTTTGTGGTTTGCGATATATTTCTCTTGGACAGCGTTCTACACCATCTACAAGAGTAATTCTCAAATGGCTGCATAGCAGCACCATGTGGGGAGTTTTAAAAACTCCAATAGGCAGGCTGCACCCCAGACTCATTAAATCAGAAATCTCTAGGGAGAGACCAAGGCATTGGTATGTATTAAACTCCCCCGGTGACTCTAATATGCAGCCAAGGTTGAGAATCTGTGGGGTAGGCATCCAGAGGGGGGCTAGTAGTGGAAATGGCATTAATGGTCCAGGGACTATCAAATGGATCTATCCATTTTCTTTATAAACAATAGGAAATAGGGGCTTCAGAAGTATCCCCTGTTTTTTGTTTTCCTCTGTGAGACACATGCCACACAGCACCCACAGAAAGTTGTTGGGGGAGAGGACAGAGCAGCTGTTTTCATGACTCAGAACACTCTTGGGAATCTCAACACTCTGAGGGTCAGTCTGGCTGGACCTCTCTCCCTTGGGTGCTTCTGGCAGTTAAATCAACCCTCCCTTTGCAGTCAGTTTCTACCATCATAGCTGACAGAGCAAGATACAATATAGGCCAGCAAGCTCCTAAATGTTCTATTTGTGGGGATGGACGAAGGCAAAGCATCTTCACAGAAGCTCACAGTGAAAGCGTGTTTTGCAGGCATCCATCAGTAATACCCACCACCACCAGAGGCTCCTGTTACTGCTGGAATTCCCAGCCATTTCCCAGTTCCACACAACGATCCTGTTCTCTGGATCTGGACTCAGAATTAGATAACCAAGCAAAAATCCAGCGCACTTCATTGAGTCTCAAAGTATTCCCTGGAAATTGGTTCTTAGTGGAGCAAGATGGATGTTTCAGCAGCTTCCTATTACCTGACAAAACACAGATTCAATGAGATAAACCACAGCCTTGTTCATGAAGTACGATTACTTATGTCTGGCATCATCAATGAATAAAGCCATCACCTGAGTGCATCTTTCAGCAATTTGAGGCTAACTCAAATTTAACTCATTAAAACATCATATTTTCCTACATTTAGACAATTTCAAAGAATTTTCTGAACTGCATACACTAAATGGTAATTAATATTTTCAAAAGGAAGAGGTCTTATATATGTGGTGCAGGTGATGAGGCTTTCCAAAGAAGGGGGATAAAAGAATTGAACAAAGGCCTTGAGCAAGCTTGTTCCCTCCCTCCTTCTCTCTCTTACTGAATGTTGACTGTAGGTTAGAAAGTGGGCCTTGTCTTCAAGGAGTTTAGTTGCTACTAGAGGGAGAAAACCTCAAAATACATGAGAAAGAGAGAGAGAAAAAACATTATAAGGTTTATGACTAGAGACAAGAGCTCCCTTCTCCTTTTCCCCTTCCTTCTGTTTTCTGCATACATGTATGTACATGTATACATGTGTATATGCATGCATGTGTACATATGTGTACATTCATGTATATGTGTGTATATGTGTATATACATGTATGTGTATGTGTGTATCAGGTAACTTGCAAAGATACATAAGGAACAAGATAGAAGAAATTAAGAGGGAGAAATTTAAAGTAAGAAAATGATAGAGGTCAGGTTACTCAACAAATCATATTCCTTAAGTCTTATCTAAATTGCTAAGGGTGGGCCACAAATTTATATCTGACTTCCCCGCAGCCAGAGCAAAGAGAAATGCACACCAATTGCATAATTCACAGTGTCTGTGAGATTGAAGCTAATGGGTCCAAGGAACCCTATGGATTAGGGTTCTGCATCATAACAAGGCATATGGGATACATTCAGCAATGTCCTCAACAGCATTTCTAATTGCATCAAGAAGTTTCATAGGGCATGGCAGAAGTCCATGAGGTTTGGAGAAGTGGAAAAGACATTACATTAAGTTCTAGCTAGAGCTAAAGTATTCTGTTGGGATTGGCTGGGTTAATATGAACTTCCACTTATAATTTCCTATAGCTCAATGTTCTGTCTTAGGTGCTAGGCTAGAGGTATGCACTAGAGATTATGGGAGTGGAGAGGGATACTCCCTTCTGCCTTCATCAGAGAAGAATGGGCTGATGCCACGGTTCTGGAGGAGATGATGCCAGTAGAAGGATCCAGTGGGAGCTATCCAGGGGGAAAAGGCAGAGAAGGCATTCCAAGCATTAGAGAATAGCATCAGGGGGCACAGAGGAATAGAGAGGGCTGACAGGATCTATGGGCAGTTTGGTACCGGTGAAGTCTGAGATATGAGGCAAAGGTATGATTGGGTAGAGGCAAGGGCCATACTGTGCCCATCCTATGTGCTCTTCTAAGGAATATGGCTTTGTTCCATGGAGAATATGGCTTTGTACCGAGATGCCACTGAAGGGATTTAGGCAGGGGAGTTATATCTGCTAACTATTGCATTAATGCTGTATAATGTATCTCACCAAATTCCAGTGGCTTAAACAACAGTTACATATTCTTGCACACTGATGCTAGAGTTTTGCAAGATGAGGAAGGCTCTACATCAGGGTGCAGGTCTGTAAAATGCATGAGGTGGCACTCGCTGGGCCCAGACTGAAGGAACAGCAGGTGCCCAAGGTTAGTTCTTCTGTCAGTGGTGGAGGTACAGGGCGGTGAGGGACAAATAGGAGGGATACACCCTCAGGTATACCCACATTCCAATAGCAAAGCAAGTCCATGGCCAAGTGCAATACCCCTGGGGAGGAAAGATAAACTCTACCCCCTCCGTGGGAGTGGGTGCTGCAAAGTCACATCTGATATGGATTACACTGGGAGCCTGTGAAGAACTATGAGCAATGATTCAATCTATGTTCGGGGTGAAGCAAGTGGACTTGACTTTACAGATAGTTTACTTAGGCAGCTGTGTGGAAAGCAGGTTCCAGAGAGGTGATGCTGGCATCAGAGGAACCAGGGAGGAGCAGCAGGTGAGACCCAGTGAGGCAATAGTGAGCGGTGATGAAACAGAAGTAATTCAAGACAACAGATGAGAGGGGCGCCTGGGTGGCTTAGTCGGTTAAGCTTAAGCGTCCGACTTTCGCTTAGGTCATGATCTCGCGGTTCGTGGGTTCGAGCCCCGCGTTGGGCTCTGTGCTGACTGCCAGCTCAGAGCCTGGAGCCTGTTTCAGATTCTGTGACTCCCTCTCTCTCTCTGACCCTCCCCTGCTCATGCTGTCTCTCTCTCTCCTAGAAATAAATAAAACATTAAAAAAAACAAAAGATACAGTTCTCAAAACAATTTGTCTTAAAAAAAAAAAAAGACAACAGATGAGATAAAACCATCAAGGCTTAAGGACTTAACTTTAAAAAAGGTAATAGGTGGTTCCTATTTCCGGACTGCGGGCTGCCCAAATATAATATCAGTTGTAACCAAGTAGCATTTCTATCTAACTTGATAAAGCACTTCATGTACATTATCTTATTAGCTGCCTCAGGCCCACTAAAGTTAGATGATTTGTTCAAGGAGAAAAATTCACAAGTGACGGAGACAGGAGTCATGTTTTTCCGACTTGTATTTCCTCCTCCTGTGCCAAAAGAAATCTCAGGACATGGGTTGAGGAAAGTCTTCTACGTACATGAGAGAAGGGGAGGGATCAAAGCCAAATTTCACTCAATATAGTTAAACCCAAGGAAGACTTTATGCAAGATTATTGTAACAGAAAAGAGAGAGAAAGTGTGTGTGTGTGTGAGAGAGAGAGAGAGAGAAAGAGAGAGCTCTACTCTTTTTTTCCTAGATAATATGCTCTCTTTATTTTTTATTTTTTTTACAAATAGTTTATTGTCAAATTAGTTTCCACATAACACCCAGTGCTCATCCCCACAAGTGCCCTCCTCCATGCCCATCTCCCCCCTCCCCCCCACATCCATCAGTCCTCAGTTTTTGTCAGCATTCAAGAGTCTCTCATGGTTTGCCTCTCTCCCTTTCCCCCACCATTTCCGCCCTTCTTCTCCCCCTTGTTCCTCCGTCAAGTTCCTCCTAATCCTCCTATACGTGCAAACATATGATATTTGTCCTTCTCTGCCTGACTTATTTCGCTCAGCATAACACCCTCAAGGTCCATCCATGTTGCTACACATGGCCAGATTTCATTCTTTCTCATTGCCATGTAGTAGTCCATGGTATAGATAAACCACATCTTCTTGATCCATTCGTCCGTTGATGGACACTTAGGCTCTTTCCATGTTTTAGCTATTGTGGAGAGTGCTGCTATGAACACTGGGGTACAGGTGCTCCTATGCATCAGCATTTCTGTATTGGGTAGAACTCTACTCTTCTGGCATAAGAAGCAAGATGGCTTTTCAGCCCTGGGGTGGGTTACCGGGAAAGTACTGAAGGACACTGTCAGTGGGATGGGGAAGGGAGAATTGAGTTGGTCAGTGTGATTAGACCATTTATGTTTACTGATTGGCGCTTAGTGAAGTTAGACTTCTCCCCTGAAGGAGAGATGGAGGGCTATTTTCCTTGATTATTACATTTCCCAGGGGTGGCTCCCAGGTCCTGGAGAAGGACATTCCTGGGTGGTGAAACTGGGTAAGAAGCTGGGAGTTGATTTACATCTCAAGGCAGCACAGAAAGAATTCACAAAGTTAGTGCAATAAGAAAAGGGAGGTCCGGGACCTCCAGAAGGAAGGCACAGGTCTGAAGTGTAAACAAGCTAAGAAGAACTTTAAGGTCATCTTGCAGTCATCTTCCTTTGCTCTGCCGAAAGCTAACTCTCAGATGTCCCCATGTGATTGGTCAAAGATGGCAGCTTTATGGAGGGACACACAGTGGCTCAGTGGAGGGACTCAGATTTAGAGCCTCATCTCACCAAGTGGTTATTCCCTTTGCACCCGGGTTTACCAAAGCCCTGTGGGGGTAGTCCCTCTGGTTTTCTGGCCGGGTCTCCATCCTGAAGGGGAAAGTATTCATCCAAAATGACATGCGGGGGGCACCTGAGTGGCTCAGTCAGTTAAGCGTCTGACTTCGGCTCAGGTCTTTATCTTATGGTTGGTGGGTTCGAGCCCCGCGTTGGGCTCTATGCTGACAGCTAGCTCAGAGCCTGGAGGCTGTTTCAGATTCTGTGTCTCCCTCTCTCTCTCTCTGACCCCCCCCTGCTCACACCATCTCTCTCTCTGTCTCTCTCTCTCTCTCTCTCTCTCAGAAATAAATAAAACACTAAAAAAAAAATAAAATGACATGCCGGGGACCTAATGGATCCACTTCTCGAGGCAAAACAACGAAAAACAAAAATCACATGCTTTCAGCTTAGGTTCAGTTGATTCCAGGCAACAAGAGGGTAGAACTGGGGAGTGGGAAGGGGGATTTTGTAGCTCAAGGATTTGACCCGGGGATACCCCAGTCCCGAAATTAACATCACAAAAAACCAAACCAGTAAGAACTGACAGCCTGCGGCAGGAGGAAAATGGAAATTCGCCAGGCAGTTCGAACTGCCTAGGGGGCTGTCCTTTGCTCAGAGGGGAGGTGATTGTGGTGACCTTAAAATCCAGGGCTAGGGAAACAGGAGACGATGGAATTTTATTTTCCACTTAAGGGTCTGGTGTTTTTCAAATAAAACTTTAAAAGAGTCAATACCGTCCCCTGAAGCTTCTTCAGAAAGTAGTGGATTTTCAGAAAAGACAAAGGCCTGGGGGTAGGCGTGGGTGGTCCCTAAAGGGCAGTGCCCCAGTGCCCCAAGACTTTCTCTCCCCTTTTCAGAGCGCTGGGATTTTCTTAAAGGTTCCTTTCCGTCCGACCTATTTCCCTCCCCCTCCCAACCCCCGCGTTTTGTTTCTGTTTTTGTTTTTTGCCATAGACCTCTTCTTCCTTTCTCCAAAGTAGAAACAGACGGTTAGGTCCTCCAATCTATCTTCCCTGACCTCCAATCCCTGGAAATACCAAGCATCTCTCATTTGGGTCCGCCGTTGTTTCCCTAGCCTGGTGACCAGCCTGGCGCGCAGGGGGCGGAGGAAGGAGCTCCTACCACCACATGGTGGCGCGCGCGAGCCTGCAAGAGCCCCGGCGGCACAGCTTCTCACGCGTCTCGCGCATCTCGCCCCACCCGCGCCCCGGCGCAGGAGGAGCCGCGCCCCCGGCCTTCCCCGGCGGGATAGCGGGGAGCGCGCCTCGGGAGCCCGGGAGGCGATCTAGCGGCAGCTGCGTCCGGCCCGCGCGGGAGGGGCGGCCGGCTCCAGGTGGCCCCGGCTGCAGGCTCCGCCTGCTGAGGGTCGAGCCTTTACCTCGGCGTGGCTCAGCTCGGCTCTGCACATCCCAGGCTTTCCCGAGCAGCCTAGGAGCGGCGGCGGGTGCAGCGAAGGCGGCGAGACGAGCCTTCGGGCAGCAGCTGCGGCGTTGCTCCAACCAACCCAGGAGGCGCCGCGGGTCCCGGAGCGCCCTAGCTCGCCTAGGAGAGCAGTGGAGCCGGGGCTGCAGCTGGGCAAGGGGGAGGAAAGTGCGCGCGTGTGTGCCAGAGTGTGGGGGGCGACGATCTCGAACCCGGGCGGAGGAGAGGGCAGGGGAGCCGGGGCGCGGCCCCCCGGCGTCCCCGCCGCTCGCCGAGGTTTTCCCACGGCGGCGCCCGCTCCCCGGCGCCCCTCACCATGGACTTGCGCCGAGTTGGGACGCGCCTCGGCAGCAGAGAGCGGGTGACCGCCCGGCCCTGGGGGTGCGCGGGCGCGCGCGCCGGGATGGCGAGGTAGGATGGCCGCCCANGCCCGCCCAGCGCCGCCGCCGCCGCCGTGGAGGACCTGTCCAAAGTGTCGGACGAGGAGCTGCTGCAGTGGAGCAAGGAGGAGCTGATCCGCAGCCTGCGGCGCGCCGAGGCCGAGAAGGTGAGCGCGATGCTGGACCACAGCAACCTCATCCGCGAGGTGAACCGTCGCCTGCAGCTGCACCTCGGCGAGATCCGTGGGCTCAAGGTGAGCGCGGGGCCGGACAGGGAGCGGGGCGCCCGGGGAGGTGGGCGCAGGCAAACTTTCCCTCTCTCCGCCAACAGGTGATCCTCCCCATTCTCCCGGTCAGCACCCCCTGCTCCCCATCCCCAGCCCTTTAGAAACTTTTCCAAACTTTGGAAGCGATTGGTTTCCTCTTGCCTATATAGGGCGAGCCAGTGCCGAGCTCTGACTTGTCCTCTGTGGCTGGAGGAGTGGGCGCTAAGGATGCTGAACAGTAGAGAGGGAGGTGATGGGCATGCAGAACCTTTATTTTCCTAGGAAGCCTGGGAAATCAGTGGTTCGGGAGCCGGGTCACAGTAGGCAAGGGAAAAGGTGACGGAGGAGCGAGTCCAGGGCATCTTTGTCCTTGGGAGTCGGCGACATGGGTGCCACGACTTCTCCGGCAAAAGAGGAGAGGGCGCCAATGCCGGGGAGAAGGACTGGCGGGGTGCCTGGGGAGAGGTCGCAGGAGCCACCTTTGGAGCTGGCGTATGTCACCCAGGGCAGAGGAGCTTAAGCTCCGTGTTCTCATTTTCTACCCGCTCCTCTGCTTTCCTTCTCCGCAGTTCGGATGGCGTCATCTGGGGTCCCTTCCCCCATTTCTCCCCAATTTGATTATAATTTAATCTAACATTGACGGGGACAAGGGGATTTTAAAGGTCCCACCCCAGGTGTCAGCCAATGATGTTTTCTTTTTGAAATAGCCTTCCCTCTTTGCTATTAGGCAAAAAAAAGAAAAAAAAAAAAAAAAGAAAGAAAGAAGGNAGCAGTGTGCCGGTCAGCCTGGCTGCAGGGACCCTTGGGGGGATCCGCCCTGCCAGGGAGCCCCGCAAACTTCCTCTCCTCACTGCTTGCACTGGTGCCTCTTGGTATTCCTTCCTCTCATTGTTCTGCTTTTGTTTATAGGAAGCCCGACACAAACGAAAACACTACAGGGACGTCAGGGAGCAAATTCCTGCAGGCACACGCTGTTCTTGTCCCCTTTCCACTCCCACCCCACTTCTCAGGCGGTAGACACTTTCCTAATTACCTCAGGGCTCCAGCTTTGGGATTCTGGGGCGAAGAGGAGCGCAGGAGGCCGAGCCCAGTTGCTCGCCTGGTGCTGGGCCCAGTGCAGGTGGAGAGGGCCTTCTTCCTGGGCCCCAAGTTACTGTCCTATAGTACGCAGAGTGGCTGCAGTTAGGAAAATCCCACAGCCAGAAAAATCCCAAGGCTTACACTCTCCTTTGGTTTATTTCATTCCTGATGGAGTATTTATTAAGCACCAGACTCTTGAGGGATTAGAGGCAGGCTAGCGCAGTGGGAAGATCATCTCAGAGGTGGGGGTGCATCTCGAATCCTCGTTTGCCAGGACAGTGAGCTTGGGTAGTTAATTTATCAGAACCTCATTTTATTTGTCAGTAAAATGCAAGTGATAATAGCCATCTCCTAGGGGCTTGTGACAATACGTTATGATGATGTAAGGGAAGTTTTACTGCTGGGCTTGCCTACCCAAAATACGGTAGATATTGTTATGAGGAAAGGGCGTGCAAATGTACAGCTGTGCATTTCCAGGGTTGGGTTTCTTAGGCAAAGCTGGACAAAGGTATAGTTCATAACCCTCTAATTTAATCTTCTTCCATGGTTTCAACGATAATGTAATTTGGAAGAGTTTTTAGTTCAGTATGTAATCAGTTAATTTCCTAAAGATTTGACTAGTATGGAGTATTGACATAATAGCTCAGAAATACTTGAAGGTTCTTTTGGGTTGTGTGGATTGCCTCTGTCTCTGTGTGTGTGTGTGTGTGTGTGTGTGTGTGTGTG
>NW_027530368.1:16842427-16910626 GCF_008692635.1 Crocuta crocuta | reverse complement strand
TTTGTGTTGTGTGGCTTTGGTCTGTGTGTGTGTGTGTGTGTGTGTGTGTGTGTGTGTGTGTGTGTGTAGAATATATGTTGGGGGGCATGCTGTGTGTGAGTGGTAGGGGATCCTACCACTCTAGTAGCCTCATTTAGAGAAATACCTGTTAAAGGCGGTGTCACCCCTTGTAGGAAAGTCTCCTGGTGGTGCAGATTCATGACCTGACTTAAAAAGACTTTCCTGTCCATCTCCTTATCAAGTTCAGAAAGATGGGGCTGGTTACTTTCTGAAGCAGCCTCTACTCCTCCTTCCCATCATCCCCAGGCAGCCAAAACATTGTAGGCCCCAAGGCTCTGGCCCACCCCTGAGGGGGTTGCGGTAAAGCCCTGCTGGGAGGCCAGCCTTCTACCTTCTATTCATCATCTTAGGTCAGAACATCTCCGACACCCTTGTGATCCATTAATGTGGTTGACTGAGGAAATGATATGTGTACTCATTTATTTCAGCTTAACTAGAAGGAAAGAGTTTTGATTTTGTTTTTGGCTCTGATGGTTGGGACTCTCAGTTGAGGACTGCGAATTTAGGGTAATTAAGGCCACAACACATCTTTTCAAAGCTCCTTTCTGTGATCTGCTTTTGCAATCGCATCTAAGTATTTTCAAGGCTACTACTAGATGGTACTGCAGCTGTAGAGATAGGGAGATGCAAGCACTCATTCTTTTTCTTTGAGGGGCCTGAGACTGGGTCCACACACTGGCCGACTTGTTTGTGTTTAAACATTTAAGAGGCAGAGTGGTGTGAGGCAGCGGAAAGATGAAGGATTTGGAGTCGGACATCTAGGGCAGCTGTTAACTTCTCTGGGCCTCAGTTTTCTCACCTGCTAAATGGGTATATTAACTCAACAAAAAGGTTTGTCAAGGATTAAATAACACATAGATGAGGTTACATAGCTTTCTCAAGGTCACATGGATATCAAATGTTTAAAATAGCCTGGCTTTCTTTTCTCTGCACAAGCTGACATGATGTGGTTAGAACATGGGATCCTGAAAGGGGTGAAGAAAGGAGATTTTGCTTCTGACGTTAAAAGGTTTGGGTTCTGAGAACTGTATCTGTGCACTGCTGAGCATCTACTAACACTCAGCTTGCTCTGACTTGGGGTTTCAGGGAGCAGGGGGCAGATTTGGGGCGACCAAATCTGTAGATGTGTATCTGCATCACATTAATGTCCCTCTTTGCTCCCCAACGTATCAATCCCCCTCCACGTAATGAAGAAAAATAACAACTTAGAACACTCCTTTAACCACAGTTATAGCACTTGAGAGGCTTATGTTTGAAGCGTTGAGTGATACGCCGTGAGGTGGGTTTAATCGTTTAAAAGTCCACCTTAGACAGGTGGATAACATCTTGCAGCCAGTGGCAATGTTAAAAGGACACTTAGTGTTTTTGAAAAAGAAAGCCCAGATCTTAACGTGGCGGATTTGAAGACACTGGCTCATAAGATTATTATCGAATTGGTTGCGTAGCTGTCCCACAGAAGGAAAAGGAAATAGCTCAAAATCATATTCCCAAGAATGTCATTTACTCTTGGAAGAATGAGTGGTGATAAAGAAAACGAAATGGGCCAGTACCCCTTCGACCCCAGCTGGCATTCTGGGCAGTATGTGCCGCACTCCATTTGGAAAGGAATTAACTCCATGAAGCTTGTGGTAACACAGCTCCTGTTTATTTCCCAGGTCTGGAGAAGTCAGGAGTAGTTGTGGGTAGTCAAAAGGAAGCATTTGCAGTTGGGAGTTCATTTAGATGGAAAAGAACATGACTTGAACTTTCTATGAAATGCCAGGATTGAGCTAAATGTAGAATAATTTCTGAAGCTTAGAAAGATTAATTTTTTAGTGTTGGTTTCTCTGAATATACACAGCTTCTGATTTCCCTTAAAGCATCAGTGTCAACAGATCATTTATTCTCTTATAACTGTAGACTCCAACCTCTCAGGGGCTTACTGAAACAAGAATATATAGCTAGGGCTATATCCTGTTTTGGCCACCGGCCTAGGGCTTTAAAGGGTTGGTCAGTCCTCAAACATAATATTGATTCCTGTGTGCAAGGCCCCATGCCAGGCATGTCAGAGACATAGAGAAAGACTTTGGAATGCACTCTGCCCCCCAGAAGCCAAGACATCTACATTTGCAGAAAAAAAAAAAAGATGATGCCCAGTGAGTTCTGCGGCTAGTGTCTTACAGGCAGTAAGCAGGCGGAGGGAAAGTTACTTCATTCATCCATGTATGCCTTGTGCTGCTGCATGCCAGTTCCAGGGCTAGGGGGGACTTGTCAGAGGAATCTCTCCTCTGAGGTAAGTCCAAATGGGGAGAAGACAGCATTTCCTAGTTGAAAAGTGAGATATAATCAGGGTTCATAATTAGCTGATGTAGGTGGAGCTAAAAGTGGAAAGGCAAGAGGAAGCCTCCCCAGCTTGGCCACAGGGTTTATTCATCTCCTGGTAAAGGGGAGGTGCTGGGTTGCCGCAGAAGAGATAGAACATTCAGGGGGTGATTTTAAACATCAGTTTGGCCAAAGCGAGCTTGGATCCTGTGGGCGAGGAAAGATCGAGAATAGGGCAAACCAAAGCAGGGAGACCGGGTGGAGGTGTTTGGAAGCAGCCAGGCTAAGGGTCAGAAAGTGGCATTGAGAAGCCAAGGAAGAGACGGGCATCAGAAACACAGAAACTGAATAGTCAGGATGCCAATAGTTAGAACTGGAGTTAAAACCAAGCTGCACAGGATCCTCTTCTTCCTCAGGCCTTGAAAATGACTCCCATCTTAGCCCTCGAGACCATTAGGAGGTGCAGGGTGTGGTTTTACTGTAGTTTATTTTCTCACAAGCAGCAGGCGAGGTATTGGAATGAATCTTAGTTTAAGGCGATTGAGTGTCCTTTCTGAGTGCCTCTAGGTCTGGGTGGGATGAGCGAGTCACATGACCAGGGTCGCCTGGCTTTGTAAAGCAGGGGGGAGATCTCAGGTAGCAGCCCCGTAGCTGCCCCCGGTCCATCGCCACCAAACCAAGGTGCTTCAGGCCACAGGCGGTCCCTTTCCCACATGTGCGACTGGAGAATAAATGGGGACTTCACGGTGCATTTTCCAGGTTCCCTGGTTCAGATGTCCACAGTGGGGGTGCTGTGTTCTGGACACACGAGGTGGGCAGAGTAGATGGGGTCGCCATTCTCATGACTAGAGTCTGGTGAGTTCCAGTCGCCGCATTCAATCATTTATGACTATAATAAGTGCCACAGAGGGGAAATCAAAGAGGTGATGGTAGTGTGTACTGGGTACCCTCCTTTAGATAGGGGGTTAGTGGTCAGGGACGGCTTCTGTGGGAAAGTGACTTATGAAGGGAGACTTTTAGGTTGTATAGAAGGTTAGGGGAGTACATTCCAAGTGAACGAGGGGAAGGGCTTGTTCCTTGGGCCGTGAAGCCAGGCCACTGTTGGTGTGGCTCAGCGCATGATGTGGGGGTTGGGGGTGGGTCTCACCCTCTCTGCTGCCGTCATGTGTGCAAGCCACCATCATCTCCCTCTACCTGGACTAGCCTGGTGGCCTTCTCCTGATCTCTCCTGGCTTTTACCTTATCGTGTTTCCCTTTCTGCTACCCACCGCCCGCCTCCATGAGTCTGTTTTCCATACTGAACTATGGTGATTCTTCATAAAATAAACCGCATTACGTCACTCCCCTATCCTCAGCCCTCCAACAATCCAAAGTCCTCGTGGCTGCCGAGGCCCGGCAGCACCCAGCCACGACGCCCACCCGTTTGGGCCTTGTCTCTCTACCTCCCCTCCTAGCTCTGCCCTCCTCGCTCACGGTGCTTTAGACACCCTGGCCTCACTGCGACCTCAGCCACACGTGTCTGAGGCCAAACACTTGCCCTTCTCTCTGCCTGGGATCAGCTTCCCTCCAGTGTTTAGTCCCTCATTTCACCCAGGTCTTTGCTCAAATGTTCTCCTTTGTCAGTGAGGTGGCTTCCCTTAAAAAAGAGTATTCTTTAGCCTACTTTAGCTTTCTTCCCAGCATTTGTCACGACATGGTGTTGTGCTCTCTACTTGCCTTTTGCCCGTCTTTCCCACCAGAATGAAAGCCACAGGATGTCAAAGTCTTTGCTGTGTCCACTGATATGTCCTTAGCACCTGGACTGGTACCTGGCACATAATAGATGCTTACTAAACACCTGTGACTGAATGAGTGGACCACCATTTTTGTGAGAGAAATAGACTGGGTTAAGAGGATGAGGAGATCTCAGGGGACTTGGATTTTGCACTTTATCCGAAGGGCAGTGAGGTGCTTTTAAGCATGTTATACATGGGAGTAACAAGACAGCGAAATCTCAGAAGTCGGGTTCAGAAGACCTGTTTCGCTCAGAAGAGAAAGGTGAGGGAGAAGGAGAAGCCGGCATGACCACAGGTTCTTAGGAAGGGCAGCAGGATGGATAGAGGTGGTGTTTTCTGAGAGGTGCAATTTGGGGAGGGGAGCTTGAATATCACACAAGGGCTTGGTGTTGCTTGGTTTGCGGTGGGACGCCCGGGAGACGCAGGGGGCACAGGAAGCAGGCCTTGGGGGTGCAGGATGGAAATGCCACCAGAGGGCAATTGTGCTGGTCCCCTGAGGGAATGGGGCCATTCCTCCCACGTCAAGGGCTGAACACCAGGCAGTGCCTGTGTTGGTGTGTTTGTGCTGATGGCCTGTTGCCTTCCCTCAAGGGATGGCCTTGGGCAAGTGAAGCTTCGGGAGGGCCACTTGCCCCCTCTGTAAAAGAACCGTGATAATCACTGTCGCCCCAAGTGTTTGGTGAAAATTCGATGAGATGATGCAGCCAAGCATTAGGCAGGGGGCATAACCCATGCCCGTTATGGTTATTTTTATGCAAGGCTGCGTGTCATCAGCTTCGTCTCCTCTTGTCACCTCCCCCCCTAACATCACAGGGAACCCGCCAGTTCCAGCCTGCCCCCCAGCAGGTCTGAGCCTGGTGATGCCCCCAGTGTGCACCTGCCTTGAATGGTTGTGTCTCTTCCTTCAGGATATCAACCAGAAGCTCCAGGAAGACAACCAGGAGCTGAGGGACCTCTGCTGCTTCCTGGACGATGACCGGCAGAAAGGCAAGAGGGTGTCCCGGGAGTGGCAGAGACTGGGCCGCTACACGGCTGGCGTGATGCACAAGGAAGTGGCCTTATACCTGCAGAAGCTGAAGGAGCTGGAGGTGAAGCAGGAGGAGGTGGTGAAGGAGAACATGGAGCTCAAGGAGCTCTGCGTGCTGCTGGACGAGGAAAAGGGCGCGGGCTGCGCGGGCAGCCGCTGCTCCATCGACAGCCAGGCCAGCCTGTGCCAGCTCGGCGCCACCACGGCGCCCTGCGTGCGGGATGTGGGCGACGGCAGCAGCACCTCCAGCACGGGCAGCACCGACAGCCCCGACCACCACAAGCAGCACGCGAGCGGCGGCAGCCCGGAGCACTCCAAGCACCGGAGCACCAGCCCCGAGCATCTCCAGAAACCCAGGGCCTCCGGGACCGCCGATCACCCAAAAGCACTGAAAGGACCCAGCCCCGAGCACCACAAACCCTTGGGCAAGGGCAGCCCCGAGCAGCAAAGGCACCCGCACCCCGGGAGCAGCCCTGAGACGCTGCCCAAGCACGTGCTGAGCAGCAGCCCGGAACACTTTCAGAAGCACAGGCCCGGGGGCAGCCCCGAGCATGCCAGGCACAGCGGAGGGAGCCCCGAGCATCTTCAGAAGCACGCCCTCGGTGGGAGTCTGGAGCAGCTACCCAGACCCAGGGGCACCAGCCCCGAGCACCTCAAACAGCATTACGGGGGGAGCCCTGATCACAAACATGTGGGCGGAGGCGGCGGCGGAGGCAGCAGGGAGGGCACCCTCCGAAGGCAGGCGCCGGAGGACGTGTCACCCCATCACCGGAGTGTCTACAGTGGCATGAACGGTGGGTCAGTACGTGCCGGGGAGCTGCCGTGGCTGGGACAGCTCAGTCGAGAGCTATGAACGGTCACGGGCTTTCCAGCCGCGTTAGGAAGGGCAGGCGCTGGACAGGGGTGGGCTGGGCAGAGGAGTCTCCATGTCTTTCTTCCCCTCCGTTTGTTGAAGTTTGTACAGTTAGCAGTCAAATAAGCCTGGAGAACAGAGGATGAGGGGTTAGGGGAAGGAGAGAAATAACAATTCCATGGGACCCTGAACGGTCAGGGGGAGATAGGTGCGTATTGAAGATCAAAAGAGAACCGAGCTAAGGTTCTTCCATCTTGAACTTGAATATTTTTCTGGTTGTATGCAGTTTCCTACTGGGGTTCTCATCCAACCGCTGACCCAAAGGGTTTTGAATCCAGTTAACAGCTTATATGCGTAAAGGAAGGAGTATTTATTTTGAAAAACAGTAACATTGAAAGAGAAATACGGTGCCCCCAAACAGGCTTGGTGAGGTGTTGTCTGAATGCCTGTAGATCCGCCTTACTTTACCTGGAGGATTTTTTTCCACTTGTCGGGGACTTCCTGTTCCTTGCAGGAGAAACACATCAAATTATTTCCTTCCATACCCTCTCAAAACGCCCCCTACCTACCCCCCCGGCTCCCCTAAATGTACTTTGAATAGCATGCTCTTTTACACTGGGAGGCAGCCTCCCCACTGTGTTACATGTTCCTCTTTAAAATATGCTGATGTACTTGGACGCTCCTTTGGTTTTCAAAGTGTGACATCCACTGCATTTGCCAAGGTGGCTCTAAACCTGACCCCAAGCCTTTTGGAAGAGGTTTAATTTTCTGCATCTTGGTTCTAAAACCACTTTGAACTCCAGAGAGGAAAAAAAAAATCGGTTCTGAAAACAAACAAACAAACAAACAAAACGCCTTCCCAAATCCTTTTATGTTACTTATTGTTGAGTTAGAACTAAAATGTTTGATTTCATAAACTGTGGGGTTTTGCATCCAAAATATCTGAGGTTGTTTGCTTTGTTCGAAAGCTGCTACAATGCTTACGTGCAGTGAGCTCTGAGCAGTGGTGGAGGTGGTCAATGTAGTAGTGACATGAAGGGGTAAATTTTCAATATTGTACCTGGGGATTTACCTGTTGGATCCTGTTTCATCCTAATCCTTTTCTCCTAGTGCTGAAAATTGAGTCCTGAAGCTTGGCTTCTAATGTATCCAGTGTTCTTTTAAGTGTAAATGGAATTGGAAAGGGTGGGGAAGATGAGATATTGCTACTTTCTGGGTTGGGTTGTGNACTCATTTAATTGCACTTTCCCTCACTCTTTCCAGGACTGACCCAGATGCTGCCCTGATTGCTGTGGGCACCCTTGACTGTGCACTTCTCACAAGAGATGAAAGTCATTTGAAAAGACATTTTAGTTGTGTTACTGTGGTGACGTGAGCCACTGGCCATGAAGCTTGGCTTGCCATGGGTTAACGGGAAGGTCAAGTTAATAACTTTTCCATTTCTCAATTACTTTTTAATGAGCCTGAGAAATAAACATGTGCATTATTTTAGGGAAAGTCTGTATCTTGAACCATCCCCCCCAAAGTTAATTAGGGGCAGGTAGTTCACTTACAAAACAATTCTTTTCTTTCCCAATGTGCTCTTTTAAATAAAGAACTCCTCTAGTTTAATCAAGGCATGATTTAACTCAGAAGAAAAGGTTTCAGGTGCAATTTTTAAGCAATGCTTTGCATGAAGTAAGGTATATTTCTGTATGTGGATGACATTACATCATGGCGTATTAGTACCTGGATTCAGATAAACTTCATGATCCGGCAAATGATTTTTAATATTTAACCATTTAATTAGTTAAAAATTTGATGTGACATAGATGCAGCATTTAGAATAACACTGTATTTAATTCTTATGTTTACTTCAGGTTTTCTCATTCTTATGTGATCTATCTTCTGACAACTGGTATCCTCACCAAAGTATATTTGTAGCGCATTTGCGTTACATTTTTATTTCAATAATTAATTGGAAAATCAGTGGCACACTGAGATGTTTATGGATCATCAGCCTATAAACTTGGGCATTGGTAGCTTGAATTTATCCTGCCATTACAAATTAATTTTTGATATGGATGGTAAGCCATGACTTTTCATATTCTTAATCCCTGCACACTTTGGTTGAATCATTGGTGTAGAAACAAGTAGGAAGGATTCGCAAGGTAAATCCCAAATTGCAGATCCGCCGAGTCATTTTACAGAGTCATTCTGTTTGGAGTTGGTGTGAGATAATGATTGTTTTGGGTGAGCCCTTGTGATAAGGTTCTAGGGTGATGGGGGTTCCGGAGCCAACGGCCAAGAAAGAATTCTTGAAGACGTCTTTGGTGCAGAAAGGAGATATTATTAAAGCACAGGGACAGGAGCCATGGGCGGAAAGAGCTGCACTGAGGTTGTGAAGAGTGACTGGTTGTTATACTATGGAGTTGGAGAGGTAAAGGCTAATGGAAAATTTCCAAAGAGATATTCGTATGCTAAAGAAGATTCATAGGATACTGGAGGCCTAGCTGTTGTCAAGCTAAGGTTGTTTTTCCCTCTAGCAAAACATTAATATTAAGAGAGTAGGGAGTTCCTGGAGAAAAGTTCTACTCTGTATTTGCCGCAAGTATTTGTTAATGGGCTGCCGGTTATAAAGAAGTGTAATTTTAGCTGCCATTTCCTTCTTGCCTTTGTTCCCCACATCACTGTGGAGGAGAGGGTGATGTTGGGGCTCCAGAAACCGAGTCTACAGGTTTTTGGAGACTAGGCTATTGATAAGATTGCCTGTTTCTTATAATTTACTAAGATATCTGTAAACTCATGGAGACCCGTGTCCTGCATGACCGTGATCTTTATCAGTTAACCATTTGTTTTCTTTCCTTTCCTTTGTTCTTGGGCAGCCAGGACTGCCAGAGGAGTATCACACCTGCCCCACCTGGGGGAGGGGTGTGCTAGCTTATACTTTGGCTTCTTCTGCACTATGCTCCCTTGTCACTTGCATATTTTCAGAGAAAAAGTAGTAGGTGAAAGCAGGTGGAAAGTGTGTCTTCATTATGGCAGAATGAAACCTATTGGCAGAATAGTGTCCTACTTGTAACCTTCCCTCCAAAGACACACATATACGTGCTAATGGAACATCAGTGAAAGCAATTAGTGTATTGTTTTATTTGACTGTGCCTTGGACATCTTTACGTCTTATCACAACCTCAGTGAACCAAGTAGCTGATGAACTTAGTATTCAAGAGTTTCCTTTGGTTAAGACAATTTAATTTCCAGCTGGATACAAAGATGAATTTTGGGTATGTTTCCTCTCTTAAAAATATCCAAGACTATATGGCCATGTTTAAATTAGTAGCTGATTGAAAAACAACAAAAGCAAAGTCAAAACAGAAAAAAAAAAATACCTTGTGAATGCATTTACTTTTTTAGAAGTTCTTTATTATTCAATTATTTCTTTTCAATTTGCAGAGAACTCCATGTGCAAAGAGCAAGTAGATTCAACACTATTACCTCTAGACATTAAGGCATTTGTCTTTTCATTCCAGTTATTTGCTGGGTACCAGATTTCTGATTAAAGTAATTGTAGAGCCACTTTTGTCTAGACCTGTACACACATGGACAGCCTCCTTGAGAATGGGGACGTTCACTTACCTGATCCCGTTGAAATCCAAGGTTGGGTCAAACTTTCTTAGGTGAACATGTTCCCTTTCACAATGAAACCAAGTGGTTTTGCTTCCAGTTATCAGCTGGCAGATCTCTGCTTTTCAACAGCTAGCTTCTTAGCTTGGGGTCATGGGTGGTGTGGATGATTCAGGGTCCTTCCAACAATAGCTGTTTGTTGTTGACCTTCCAGGCAAAGACGATTCTGATGCTCAGAAGCCCATACAAGTAGTTCACCCATTGGGCATTATGAATCCAGCTGAAAAAGTAGTAAAGGTAGTTTTGTTTTCATTCTAGGGGCACCTATTGCTGGTTATCAACCCCTGAGAAGGAATGAAGAATCGGTATTCTGTTGTGTACCATCCTTCTAAAAAAATTGCATAATTATCCTGGTGGGATCCTTGTTTACGTTGTGATCTTAGAGCACATTCCAGTGAACAGTAGCCTCGCGCTCTCCTTCAGCAACATCCCAGCCAACGAGAGCACCCACGAGGAAACTGTTGATTCGTGTTGGACAGGGTCCATGTAGAACTACATTCAGCCTTGCTGGATGAGAGTCAGGGTTGTGAGTCTTCCTCTTGAAACTTCTTAGTGCGTCCTTCCTTCTTTGGTGAGGGTATCTTTAGAGAGAGAGCAGATGGTTTCTTCTTATTTCTCCCACCAGTTCTTTCTCTAGAGCAGGGCTTCTCGACAGTGACACCACTCATGCTGGGACCCCAGATCATTCTTTGTTGTAATGGGCTGTCTCCTATATTTTAGCAGCATTCTGGGTTCTACCCACAAGCAGCCCCTAGTTGTGACAAAGAGGTCTCCAGATGTTGCCAAATATATGAGGGGAGAGGGAGTCAGTCAAATTGCCCCTGACTCAAAAACACTGCTTCAGTGTTTTCAATCTAGCTGCAGATTAAAATCATAGTGGTAGCTTTGCAAAATTACCAGTGCTTGGGTCCCCCTCCCACATGCATATTGAATTGGTCTGCCCTGGGTCTGGGCACATTGCAGAGTTCCTCAGGTGAGTCTAATGAGTAGACCAGGTGAAAACCGTTGCCCTGGGTGAGTGTGTGTTCTATAAGAAGGGGCTGTGGGTGTGAGCGTGAGGATGAGAGAGAAAGTGTGAGAAGTGGTGAAGAACCCAAGGTGTTTTTTGAGAATAAGAAAGTTAACTTCTTTCCTTCCTTTGTTGAATTCTGGGATTGAGAAGGATTGACCCCAACCGGTTCTGTAAAACTTGATCCCTTCACCTCTCCAGGTTCTCAGGTATGGTTGCGGGATGGGTTGAAAATTTGCAGTTTTGGTGGATGGGATTATTAGTTAGTTTCAGGATTTTCTGGCATCTGGTAGTTCAGAATCACTTTTTAAAGCCATCACATCCAAACTGAAAGAGAAGCACATGGATTTCTAACCCTTTTATAGTGGATGCCGATGGTGCATGTAGATCATGCAATGCCTGCAATGCTAATGAATATTTCCCACTGAGACTGCTGCATTTCACATCTCCTAGCTCATAAGTTTTACTCCGAGTTTTCACATTTCTCCGTATTCTCTGTTGAGGTTATTAACGAGCGAGCGAAAAGTGCTCATAACACGAAATGACCTTGTCTACGTGGGGTAAGAGAACCTGTGTGTGGGAGAGCTCAGCAGGAATCCTCTGAAGCAAGGTTGTCTGTAAATTAAGTAGTGGTGCACTATGGCATGAGTAATGGCTCTCATAAATCTTTTTTGCTTAGAAAAAGTCAGAACATCATTTATGAATGAATTTGGACAATAGAAATTGAATGTCTCTTGGGAGAACAATTCCAATGGTTACAGAATACCAGAACGGATTTAAATTGAGGATCTCTGAGTGTATTTTGTATTGTGTGAACTGACATGTAGGTGGATAAAGGAGTAGCTAAGGTTTTCTGATCTTTCCGCTTAGGTATGGGAATTTGTTAGCCTTATACACACATCGATAGGACAACAGTTTAAGAAGTTTTGAAAAACAGAATCAATTATTGTGCGATGCTTGTGTGTGGAAAGCATTTTTTCATGAGAATACGTTTTGATTTAGTGACAGAAAGCTTGGTTTTGGAAATAGAGTTTAAGAAATTGCTAACTATCTGAGAGGCAAGAAATCTACAAAGGTATTTTCCAGTAGAATTTAAGGTTTTTAACTCCATTGGCAATAATAAAGTTACGAAAATTCTTTAAATCCAGGGGACCATTTTCCTTTCCCTAAAGGAGATTATCTGTGTCTGTAATCCACATGTGTGTATATATATTTATATTAATAAATCTGTATCTGAACAATGCCAAACATTCAGTTTGATCTGTTAAGTCAAACCAGTGTTCAAATGCGCCTGGCATCCAGTCATGTAAGCCAGTTGCTGCTAAGGGCTGATTATAGTCATGTTCTTTAGACCCGACTGAAGTCAACTGAATGTTTCTATTTTGGGTTCATTGCAAGAAGATAAAATAAAAAAGAATCATTGAACTAGTGATGCATTTATCTTTTTAATTGAAATAATTTGAAACAAAGCATAAGAAAGTAGAAAGTTATGGTGAGTATTCCATTTCCTCAAATAACTTTTCAAAGGTTTCAAATGAGTACAAATACAGTGATTTGCTCTAAGCCTATACATTTACCCACAGTAACGATGGATTATTCTTGAGGCATTGGCGTAGGGCTCTTACTCAAACTCCACTGGTTGGAAAAAATGCGAAGATAAACATAGAGTTTTAAAAATAATAAAGTTTGACTGGTATAGCCCTCCTGGACCAGTGTATATTTGGTAAAGTTTTCCCTGCAAATTTATGACCTTAAGCTCTAAAATCTCCCTAAATTTTAGGCACGTCTGTTGCTTAGAGGCCTCAAAGGCTTTTATGGTAGGTAGCACTGTGAGTTCTTAGATCAGCTGTCTCCCCGCCCCCGTGGCTATTCTGTTCTTGCTCAATATTTACTTTTAAATTTTCAGTCCTATCAAGTATCAGCATGCAGTCAGCAGTGTTCCTTGCTGCCCTCAGCTGGCCTCACTTTAACTTATTTTCTCACTACTGTTTCTAAATTTTGTTCTCTAATTGTTCCTAGTCACACTTTAGGAAAGTGGATAACGACCTTGATTAGAATTGTTTTTAAAGTAGGAGTGAATGATCGTAAAGTGTCCTTTTAGCAGTAAAACGTGTGAGCGATAGTGCCTGGTCCACGTGCCATGCATCAGTAAGTAGTTATGCTGTTCAAAGTTTCTCTTCACTTAGTTTCTGGGTCTTGACTATACTTAACTAAGATATTGCTGTAATATAAGAACTGAGAAATATTTGCTCCTTGGGTACTTGGGCAGAACCAAGTTGCCCTTAATATTTTAGTATGTAATGTGTATGGGAAAAATTTTGTACACTTGCAGTTATTTTGAATTTGATTCTAGGAAAGATTAATATATTGTGTTCTAAATAAGAAATAAAGAATATTTCATGTTCGGAAATGAGTTGATTTTCAAGAGTTCTAGGAAATCGGCACTGAATATCAAGACCATGGGATGCTTGACAACACAAGCATGAAATCTCAGCACTAATTTATAGGGCTCTCTAGTCTGCAGAAGAGTGAGGTTCACATTACTGCTGCCCCTCACATAAATGACCTCGTATTTAGAGCACCATTCAGGAGTTTCCAATAAAGAGTGGCTGCTCTTTCTGAGCCAGAAAATCTTTAATCAGGAGGGAGGCAGAAGAGGTGGCAGAGAAAGTGGCAGAGGAATAGCAGACTGCATTACTGCCCTTGTGAAGGCAATACTGGCTTTTCCTCCTTAAGATAAAAGACCATAACCGGGTTAATCCCACATGGTTGGGTGGCTGTTTACAGTTTTCACATAACAAAGAGTTATGTTTTCTAGTTTGTGTATTGAGTACCTTTTTCTTTTTTAAATGTTTATTTTGAGAGAACATGTGTAGGGGAGGGGTGGGGGTTGAGAGAGAGAGAGAGAGAGAGAGAGAGAGAGAATCCCAAGCAGGCTCTGTGCTGTCCAGAGCCTGACATAGGGCTCCATCCCACGAACAGGGAGATCATGACCTGAGCAGAAATTCCGAGTTGGACCCTTAACCAAGTGAGCCACCCAGGGGCCCCTGTGTACCTGAATCCTTACGGAAAGGTGCAGAAGGTCCTGAGATGTGGTCTTGGACATGGATTGAAACTAAGCACACATTTAATTACCAGATAAATGAAAACTTCAGCAACAATTTAGTTTTCTTTTTTTCTTGAGATCCTTATTTAGGCCTTCTGTAGGCTTTTCTATAAGACAGGATATGTTAGGGCGAAAGGTTGGGCTTGGTAATTGCTCAAAGACTATTTCTGTTATTTGCACTGTCTGTGCAGATACCCACACACCTGTATTGTACTTAGCATTCTTGTATGTGTATTTAATAGAACATTAAATGTATTGAATTTAAGATACTGAATGACTTTTTTTTATATATCTGTCAATTTTGTTTTCAGCTACATAAAACTGGGGTGAATCTCTACATTTCAGAATTTTGCAAACAATATTTATAGCACTATTTTTGCCTGCTGATATAGTTGAGGGATAGAATGTTTTGGTTAACTTTTGGCCTCAAATTCAAAGGCCTCTGATACTTCCTGAGGGAGTTGGCTTTTCTAGTCCAGAGTGTTCATTTAATGCAGTAATGTATAATTTTGTCTGCAAGTTTTTTCTTAAACTGAAAAGTTTTCTTATCTTCCTAACAATTACTGGCTTTTAGACGAAACCCCTGTTCTGGGTTGTATATAGCTGTAGCTTTTGAGTGTCCATAATTGCTAGTTGGTTCAAAAATGATGAGAGGCATGAATTGCATTTGGGGGCATGGTGTATGTGTTCTTACCATTAGAAATATGTAATTAGTGATGAATATTTCTATGCAAACATAAGCACATGGGTACATGAATGCGTATATATTCAATGGAAAATGGATATCCTAATACTGATGAACAGAAAGAAAATAGGACAGTGTTAGTAGTATTGGGTTCAGGAAGTCAGAAAATCCTAGAGTGTAAACCTGTAAAATACTCTATTTTATCCAGTTCAACTTTCCCATTTTCTGAAGGAGAAAAATAACTTCCAAAGAAGTTCTGTGAATTGTCCGGCCAATTGCCAGTTAGCTTAGCAGAAGGCTAAAGTCAAGTGGACTCCCAAGGGCACAGAATTCATTTTATAGAAAAAGACTTTTAATCTTCTTGGAGGCCACTTGAAGTAGGGGTAATAATCATGAAGATCTTAAATGGAATGGACAGCCATTCTGCCTCCAGTCTGTTGGAAATTCCAGAAAACCAGAGCACTGCAATAGGAATGAGACCAGATGAACATCAGTAGGCTCTTAGAAGACGTGGGAGTCTGGCTGATGAGCTAGATCTGTTGTCTGGGAACCTTTGATAAGGCCACACGGGGTACAGGATTCACAGCTCGATGGGCAGCTACTGAAATGCAGCCCTAGTGGTGCTGGTGGAAGGAGTAGTCTGCTCCTCTCCCAAGAGGCCAAAACCTTCCTGCCCTTTCCCTTCCGCATGGACTCTTCCCCACTTCAAGGCCGTCTTCCTTCCATTATAAATATTCTTGAGAAGATGGACTGACCTTCATCCCGTCCTCACACATCCACTTGCATTCACAGCCCAAATGCTGTGTGTCTGGAGAAGTGTCAGCTTCTGGACTGCGAGAAACAGAAGGGAGAGAGACCAGGAGCAAGGGGATGGGCCAGATGGTAACACCAACTGCTCTCCAGGAGTTGTGTTTTTTCATAACTCAGCTTGTTGCAAACAAAACTAATGAAGCCAGTTATTCTGATTTATGCTACTATAGGCAGAAGTAAAGTACACTTACATTACACTTTTGATGGCATTTAAAAGGTCAGAATATCTGAGTTGCAGATTTCTGTTCGAAGCAGCCGGGTCTGTTGAACCACTCTTGAGAATTCAAATTAACCGTGCTCGTTAATTCAGCATCTCTTCTAGTTCCCTAGACAGCAAGTGCCAGTTCAAACAGGGTAAGACTCTGAAAGGCAAGTTATGAGTCCTTTCTGCAAATGATGGAGTCGATGCAGCTAGTAGGAAAGTGAGATAAGAGTCCACTTTCAATAAGAAAGACGGTGAAACTAGCAGACACAGGCGGTGTGAGGGAGACAAGGCCATGGAGCATTTCAAGGGATTTGCTGGGCAGTGCTCATCATTAACAGGCACCTGTCTTTTATTGATGGGGAGGCCACTTCCTTGTTACGAGAACCAACCAGAATTGTCATGGTCATGAAGCTATGGGGGGAAGTGGCTGAATTTAGCTGCAGACTTTACATGTGAGGGTACTTTGGAAGAGAGTACATTTAGCATTATGATCAATTAGGGGTCTAGAAATAACCATTGTCCAGGTGGTTTGCCACAAATAGCTCCCCCAGTATAGTGACATTCATGAGAAACTGTTTGGCACCATCAAGCTTTTCAAAATCTGTGGAAGAACAGGCTTAAAATTGTTTATTTTTAGTGTCCTGTTAACACTTAAAATGAGGACCAATACTTCTGTCCTTGTTACCGTAAAACTATGTGCCACATGGTCTTCACCCTTAATATCTTTAGCATTTCCTGGTGTCATCTCAAAATTGCCCACTTTGGGGTTTGTTGGCCTAGGACATAAATTTTTTCTTTGGAAATGTTGTTCTCACGAGAGCCTATATAGTCATGTACACAATAGGGATTCATTTCAAAAAGTGAGCTAGGCCTATACTATTATACATATTCACAAAGCTTATTTAGTCATTTTTAAATTGTAGGCATCATGCTTCAGATTCTGTGTCTCCCTGTCTCTCTCTGCCCCTCCCCTGCTCATGCTTGCTCGCTCGCTCTCTCTCTCTCAAACATAAACATTAAAATTTTAAATATTGTAGGCATCAAATTTCACCCATGTATTAAAGTAATAGATACCCACCCTTAAATTGGCATATGGCATTTCAACTTCATTTAAGCTTTAAAGCAGTGAAACAACTTTATAAACCTCGCTTAGCCAAATTCTATTTTAATTGTGAATAGCAGTGATAGATCTTTTAAAATGTATTTAAAAACCCTTAAAAATAAACTTTCATAGAGGTAAGTAGTGTGATGCACTACTTAAAAGGCATCAAGAGACATGAAAAAATACTCAGTATCACTTATCATCAAGGAAATGCAAATTAAAACCACAATGAGATATCACCTTATGCGTGTCAGAATGGCTACACATCAAAAAGACAAGAAATAATAAGCGTTGGTGAGGATGTGGAAAGGAACACTAATGCACTATTGGTGGGGATGCAAACTGGTGCACTCACTGTTGAAAATCTATGGAAATAAGTCGGATGGAGGAAGAAAAATCGGGTGTAATGTCACATGTGGAATCTAAAACAAAGCAAATGAATAAGCAAGAACCAGAATCCGAACCTCTAAATACAGAGACCAAAGTGATGGTTGCTGAAGCGAACGGGATTGGGAGGATGGGCAAAATGTGTGAAGAGGAGTGGGGGATATAGGCTTCCAGTTAAGGAATGAAGAAGTCCCAGGGATAAAAGGTATAGCATAGGGAATACAGTCAATGGTATCGTAATAGCATTGTAGGATGACAGCACTCTGGCGTGCATAGCATAATGTGTAGAAAGTTACATCACATCACTATGTTGTACACGTGAAACTAATGCTGTGTGTCAACTATACTCAAAGATTTTAAACATTTGGAAAAGTGGATTACATAAGTACATTCCTGGAGAAAATGACCTCAGAGTTCATATGGAGTCCCCTGGATTTTTCAAGTCACCATCAATTTGATATAATTTTGGAAATTAAGTAAAGACATCATGGTCTATGTGCCAACCGGTGATTTGGTTATATAGAGCTGACTTTGCTACTTTCTTGCTGTGTGACCTTTAGCACATCCCCAACTTCTGTGGGGAAAATAATTTTTCCTTCACTGAAGTGGCTCCAGATGGAGAGCTCTAGTAGTCTCAGAATTTAAATTTTCCCGATATGTAAGACCTAAACATAAACTTGGAACTGACAACTTTTTACTTCTGGTAGGTGTGGACTATAAAATAATCTCTTCTAACACCATCATTTCGTGAAAGATCATTTGAACGTTTAAAATAGGCGCCTGGGCACCTGGGTGGCTCAGCTACTGAAGTGTCTGAGTCTTGGTTTCAGCTCAGGTCATGATCCCAGAGCCGTGGGATCGAGCTCTGCATGAGGTTTCATGCTGAGCGTGGAGCCTGCTTCGGATTCTCTCTCTCCCTCTGCCCTGCTCCTCCACTCAGGCTCTTTCTCTGAAATAAAAAATAAAAAGTTGGACTTTCCCATTCATTAAAAAGAAATAGCTGACAACATTGTAGTGATGCATCTCCATTGAACATTCTTTGGAAATATGTAGCCCAGAGTTCAGATTCAGTAATGCAATAATAAAAAGTACATTTCTAGTGTCCAGTGCATTCTGGACTTTTTTCTTTTTTTTTTTTAATCCCTGCCATTGCAGGAAATCTGGTTTTACCAGGTATGTATGTTGATAAACAGAATTCTCACTGTTCACTGAGTTTCACGTAGGCATGATCTGTGTGCCTCGGTGGAACCCAGGAATCAAAATCCACGTTCCCACTACCAGATTCTTGCCACTTTTCTCCCTAGGACAGGAAGAAAGGTGATTGATCAACCTGTGGGTCTGGCCAGCTTAGATTGTGGGTTCCTCTCTCTGCTTGCTACCCCATCCAACCTCCTCCAGTGGTTGTACTGCTGGGGCTGGCCTCCTAAAGGAGAGCAACAAGGATGGCATCCGAGAGGGATTCTGTGCCTCGGAGGAAAGTTCATTGTGCATGGATGGCACAGCCTGAGGAACGCTGAGCTAAATGTGATCTATGCACTATCGTGTCTTGTAAGCCCCTTGTCAAGGTTGCAGAAGTTCTTCTAGCAGTGTCAGAATAGACCCAATCCCCTTTGACAGGGCCACACTGATGAGTCTGAATACTTGGTTGGTGAACAAGGAGCTACGAAGGCTGTAGTGGAGGTGACTTGGGATTTGTACAAGTCTGAAGTCAGTCTGATGCCTGATTTCTTCTGCTTGGGCAAGTCGTAGAGGGTGGATTGCACATGCACTGGCCATGAGTGAAACAGGTACACTGTGTTTGGATGCTTATGTATTTTCCCATGTTGTTTAGTGGAATAGTACTCTGGAAAATCAGAGTGAAGAATTTCACTTTCTAGTCTACTGTAGACTAGATTTTTCCCAAGGTGTTTTTTTTGTTGTTGTTTTTTGTTTGTTTGTTTGTTTGTTTTTGCCATCTCTGCACCAGATGGGAGAGTATCACTATCAACTAAAGTTTAGAAGAGGGTAAACCCATGACAAGTACATGGCACCAGGCTCTTTGTGTGATGTTACATCCCACCTTACCAGATTCTGGTGGTCTTTTTCTGAAACCTTTGGACCGAATAAAGACATTTCTCCTTTCTTCATTTTAATCCTATTAATTTATAGCTGGGGTTTGAACTAGTTTGGAGTAAGGCTCTTGAATGTAATTGGGAAGGTAATGTTAAGTGAGAGGAAGGGCAAAATCTATAGCAATTTCATTGTAAATCATTGCCTTGACTCATGAGGCAGCTACAAGTTCTAAACAATGCCAGAGATAATCGAGATTTATTACAACAAATTAAAGGCTAATCAGAGTGTGTCCGGAGATAAACAACATAGTAAAACAAACGTAAATGACAGTAAGGGAAAGCACAAGTTGATAAAAGACTCATGAGTGTGGGAGCTAGTAGAAAACCAAAGTCTGTTCATGGCTCACTTACTTTGTATATTTCTGTACTGTTCTGTGTGTAGATGGGAGATGATTGGAAATAATGCTTAAACACACTCATTTGTTCAACAAGCACTGTATTTTGTGTGGGTGCGGCACAGTGATAGATGCTCCATAAGGTAGGGCAGACAAGTGAGCCACAGCCTCTTTATGCTGGGAGTTCTTGGTCTGACATATCCATGAGAGGATGTCAATAACAATGAAAGTATAGAATCAGGAACCTGATGGACAGAATGAGGGGTGTCTGAGTGGCTCAGTCAGTTGAGCTTCTGACTCTTGAATTTGGCTCGGGTCATGATCTCTGGGTCATGGGGTTGAGCCCTGAGTCAGGCTCTGCACTGAGCGTGGAGGCTGCTTAAATTTCTCTTTCCCTCTGCCCCTCCCCCCAACTCATGCACATTTTCTCTATAATAAAAATAGAACAAACAATAACAAAACAAAACTCAGAACCAATAAAACAAACAAATAGACTGAAGCCTTACTGTGGGCCTTTGTGGGCCTGGGAGATGGCTCACCTGCGACCATGACAGGGCTGGCCACTTACAAAGGCATGTTGTGAGCTTGAGTCCTAGGGAGTATTTGGGTAGGGTGGCCCAGGTGGTGGGGATGTCTGTGAGAGATGGAATTTATGCTGTTGAAGGAATGAGGAGGACGTGAGTAGATCCGTGCTGGTGTCTTTTTTTTTTTTTTTTTAATGTTTATTCATTTTTGAGAGACAGTGCCAGAGGGGAGTGGCAGAGAGAGGGGGAGACGCAGAATCTGAAGCAGGCTCCGGGCTCTGAGCTGTCAGCATAGAGCCCGATGCGGGGCTTGAACTCCCAAACTGTGAGATCATGACCTGAGCCATCTGAGCCACCCAGGCGCCCTGTGCTGGTGTCTTTGTTAGGTGGTGCCAGATGGTTTTAGAAAGCAAATAGGGGCTAGACAGAGTGTTAAATGCTGCACATGGGTGCCTCATAGAAGCAGTGTTCGTTTCCAAATGGGGAGAAACATTCTCTAGACCTTGTAATTAAATGAAGTGAACCTGGAGAGTTTGTTTTGTTTTGTTTTAATGCTAAAAAACTAACAAAACTCTTGTTGGGATTTTATAACTCAGTTTTATTCTAATAGTTTTTTATTCCTTAAGGGTTCCAGGGCTAGACAGTTGTGCAATGATCAGAGATTGAGGGCTCTCTCCACCCCGATTTATGCCATCATATCAACCTCTTCTGTTATTTTATTTTTTTCCAGTAAAGGCTATGCTGAATTACTACTACTTTGTAGTGGAGGAGTTTACGTGAGGGTTATCAATTAAGAAAATTCATCTCCTGACTACTATCTTCTGAGTCAGTAATAAAGATGTTATAAGATTTGGGGGAAAATATGGCCTCATTGCCTGGAAGGCAGAAAGATCGTGCTAAGTAGAAATCAATAAACTACTTCTGTTAAAACAATAAAGAACAAAATAATCTTGAAACTTGTTGACCCTTCGCTTAGTCTAGATAGTAAAGCTAACCCAATTTAGCCTTTACATGTCCTATTCATTTTGATGGCTTTCCTCTTTAGTATTTTGACATCCTTTTAACCTGTGATGTTGTGAAGTCTCCGATCATCTCCAAACTTTGCTCCACCAAGCTCTGGTGCATTTGTGTAGCCTCTTTGGGGACAGGTTGATGTGAACGAGGGGGAATAGACAGGCTCTGCCACCCCCTTCACTCAGACCAATCAGACCCTTTCCCCAAGGCAAGCCTGCATTCATCTGGTTTGTTCACACTCCTGCCTAAGCTTTTACCTGAACAAACCTGATTTTGCAAAGTTTGAAAACCTTTGGTCCAACCCAGAGACCCCCAAAGCAATTATTTTGGGACATACCAGCCAGATTTCTGGACTACTGAATAGATGGTCCCAGATAACACCATTTCTGGATTCTTCTTGTCATGGAGGGTGTATACTTGGTCACTCTGTAAGGATAGGCATGTTATAAAGACACACAATCAATCAGCTTGTGGGCAGCGAGATTTTATTTTTTAAAGGTAGACATTCAAATTGGCACCTCTTCAAAAACCTTGACCTTGAGCTTCTTTTCCTTAGTCTCCTCCATGTCTTCTTTGCTTTGTGGTGCCTTTTGGGGCTGGAGAGGAACCGAATAAAATGCTTTAAAAGAAACCAAGCTTTTACTCCCTTCTACCCATAACCCACCCGCTGAGGTGCTGTTGATTTTTAGTGTTTTTTTTTTTCCTAGAGAAGAATAATTACTACAGAAGGGTGACCATGTTTATCCTTGAATCCACTAAAGGCCTTCTTGTTTCCTGTTGCATCTTTCTTTTCCTTCCTTTGCTATGGAACTAGCTGGGCAGAATTTCCATTTTAATAGCTTAATTAAGTAAATGTGACCTCAGTAGGTTCCCTTTTGAAAAGGTTGAGTCTAAGGTTCCTTTAATTGCCTGTCTGCCCCAATTCTGAGTTCTTCTAGGAGGATTTACTTATTTAAGAGCTAGTTTTGAATAATATTCAGGATATGAATTGTGATTAGCTCAGAAGAAATAAAATTGCTAATTTTATCTATAAAATGAATTTTTATTCTGGGTCTCTCCTCTCCATAGTCCACGCACATAGACATGCAAACAGATGTCTGATCTACGAACACCTACCTTAGCTCACTGAGGAGAGTGAGCAGAGTAATTTGGAGCGGTGCTGTATGTTAGAGCAACATGGAGCCCTTACTTTCCTGCAGTCACAGCTCCTGGAATCCTAGATTAACACAGATTGAGAAAAGCCTGGTTTGAGGAATTGGATCTTAGAATTTATTGGGCACCATGGTGAAGCACTTACCACAAGGTCCAGCAATGTTCTTGAGCTCAGCTTGACTCAGAGAGAAACCTTCACAGTGATTTTATAGGTTCAGGATGACCATCAGGCTTTCACATTGTTTTCTTCCAGGCTCACCCAGAATGCTTGATAAAAGGGATGTGGAGGAAAAGGGGACATTATTAGGACAGTTGGCAGCCTGGGTTCTTAGTCTCCAGGATGTCTTCTCCCGTCTTGTAAACTCTTGGCACTTCGTGATTTTCCCTTTTTTTTTTTAATGTGTGTTTTTATTTTTATTTTTTATTTCTAGGAGAGAGAGAGAGAGAGAGAGACAGCGTGAGCAGGGGAGGGTCAGAGAGAGAGGGAGTCACAGACTGAAAGAGGCTCCAGGCTCTGAGCTGGCAGTCAGCACAGAGCCCGACACGGGGCTCGAACCCACGAACCGCGAGATCATGACCTAAGCGAAAGTCGGACGCTTAACCGACTAAGCCACCCAGGTGCCCCGACACTTCGTGATTTTCAAGCATCCACTACTAAATCCTGAAGAAACCAGGATTTCCTTTGTATCCCATATCCAATCTCAAAACTCCCCCATTTATAACCCGGACAGGAGACAGCAAGCATTCTTCACGTGTTTCAAGGGCTTTTCTTGTGCATGCAGGCCTGGGGTCGAATGCAGGCAGAAAGGAAAGGAAGAAATCTTTTGACCTTGGTGTCAAAGTCTGGGCCTTCTGAGCCATCCTCTGAAGGCCTCCCGACCAGATCACAGAATGGTGGCAGATTTGACTCTGCTATCTGAGTTCATATCCAAGTCATCTTCAATATTCTGTCTTGATAGGATAATTATATCCTAGCTCACTTGTACAGATGGCTGTGGTACAGTGATTTCACAGAAAGTAAATAGAATGCTAATTTGTTGAATGCAACCTATTTGAAAGTAAATAATCTTGCTGAGTCTCTTGTGACGTCTTTTCTCTGCTTCTTATAAAGAAAATTAAAACAGACAAACAAAATCCTAGGGCCAACAAAGATCAATTTAGGCCCGGGAGATACTTTGTAAAAATTACAAAGATGCAAATAAGAGTCTGTTCTTCCCCCCCGCCCCGGTTTCGAAACTACATGTTGGCTTGGATACAAGACTCCCTATTAAGTAGTCTAGATGAGAATGGCCTTTATTGGTTAATACTTTTATTTTGGGCAAAGTTTTTAATCAGTAGTGAATTGTAATGAACTACCTGTACTGGTTGAAACCTGGGAGAATTGGTCATTTTTATTTTAGATTCTGAACAATTTACATGAGTTTAAGACCTTAAACTAGGTTAAGAATCTAGATTAGGCTGTGTATTTGGAGATGCCAAAATGTAACGTAAGGAAAAGCTAGACAAGTCATCCGTTGAAATGGGTATTTATCCATCCATTCACTTATACATTTATTTTTTATTGAGCTACTGCTGTGTTCCCGGCCCTGTGCTCACCTTTGATTCCACGACTGAGTTCCCGCTCTGCTTTGTAGGTCTTGGATCCCGGCCGCGCTGCTTGAGCTCCTGTTTGTGTCTTCCAAACTTCTCCTCTGGCTTTTGTTGTCCTCACCATGGCTTGAGGCGATAGAGTAGGTTCTTCTCATCTATTGGAGATTTAAAACTAAAGTAAATCCTGGAGTGTCTTTAGGAATGTTTTTGGAATTTCTCGGCCTTTACAAGGGGCTGACTGTTGGCCAGGTGTTGTCTAAGGAAAAGCAGCAACAAAAGCTGGTATGGTGCAGAGTGGTGATGACAAGGTGGTCTGAACCACTGACCGTGTGCTCTTTAAAAGTGGCTGTAATCAAGGACACATCTCTATATATGACCTGAGACGCTGCAAGCTGGTGGTCCAAGGACTGAATCCAGTCACAATCATGTTTTGTTTGGCCCACACAGTGTTCTAACAATGGGAAAAAATCACCTACAAGTTTCTGACTTTTTTTTTTTAAACATTTATTTATTTTTGAGAGAGACAGAGACAGTGTGAGTGAGGGACGGGCAGAGAGAGAGGGAGACACAGAATTGGAAGCAGGCTCCAGGATCCGAGCTGTCAGCACAGAGCCTGACATGGGGCTCCAACTCACAAACCATGACCTGAGCCCAAGTCAGGCGCTTAACCAATGGAGCCACCCAGGTGCCCCAAGTTTCTGACTTTTCTTAATAAATGGAAGGGTCTCCTGACACTTAGCCCTCTGCTCCCACGTGACAGCAGTCAGTGAGAATAGAGCCGCTGCTACGTTTCCTTTGAGATGTTCTAGTTTCCCATTGCTGTGTGACAAACCGTCTTGGCACTTAGTATTGTAAAATTGCAACGCTTTCACTGTGCTCATGGAATCTGGGAGTTGGGAATTTGGACAAAGCATAATGAGGATGGTTTGTTTCTACCCCACAGTGGCTGGGAAAACCCTCTGAAGGAGTAATAATGTACACATGTGCCTGAGCCAGGATGGCTTGAGGCTTCTTGGGAATCCCCCAGACGGGTATGCAGCTTCCAGGCTTTTCATGTATTCTTTGTATGTGCATCCTGCAGCATGGCGGCCTCAGAGTAGTCAGTCTGCCTAGATGGTGACTCGGTGATCCAAGATCAGGTGTTCCAGCCAGACAAGGCAAAAGACACTGGCCTCTTAGGACCTAGCCTCCGAGATCATACTGTGTCACCTGTCTTGTACTCTATTTGGTTTCAGCAATCTCGGGTCCAACAAGGTGTAAGCAGAAGGACCAGAGTCTCTACCTCTTGATGGGCTAATTGTGCAAAGCATTGGCAACCATGCTTTCAGATCAACACAGAGGGCATACTGGTTCCCTTTGTTCTAATCTTCACCACCCCCATTACATTGCATCCAGGCTGTTTTACTGATTTCTTTTTTAAATGTCTTATTTATTTTTGAGAGAGGGGGAAAAAAATGTGAGTGGGGGAGGGGCAAAGAGAGGAGGACAAAGAATAAGGAGCAGGCTCTGTGCTGACAGCAGACAGCCCGATGTGAGGTTTGAACTCATGAACCATGAGATCATAACCCGAACCAAACTCGGATGCTCAGCCGACTGAGCCACCCAGGCACCCCTTTACTGATTTCTATTATCAGACTGTCCCTGCGGGCATTTGTGTTAGGGATTACTGCTCTTTCTTGGTACTTCCAAATCTAGATGAACTCTAACTAAAATTAGAATTTAGAGTTTATCTTCTGTCAGCATTTATAATGATAAATCTAAGTGTTCCCTTTAGGGCAAAGAGTTGAAAGCAATGTGGGCTCACACTGCAAACATGTTTTGGGAAGTGGTGTATGAGTTTTTCCTGGGGGGAAATAACCCACTGAGGTATGATTCACGTTTGTGTTGGCCATGTTCTGTATCTGCACTTGCAGAAAGGGGCTATCTTACTCAAGTAGTCACTACCTTATTTCTTCACCTTGGATATGTGCATTTCTTCCTGCATTTCCTTATTCTGGAGACTATGGGCCAAACCATTTGTTTACTTTCTTAATTATTTAAAAAATGTCCTATGGGTGTTAACATTATTATAATAAAATCTTATTTAGGAATGCTACAGTACAAAGAGTCTTAGAATTAAAGCAACCACAGTTTAAAAAGGTACTTAAAGGGCAGCTGGGTGGCTCAGTTAAGTGTTTGACTCTTAATTTCGGCTCAGGTCAAGATCTCATGGTTCCTGAGTTCGAGTCCTGTGTAGGGCTCTACATTGACACAGCAGAGCCTAACTGGGATTCTCTCTCTCCTCTCTTTCTGTCCCTCCCCACTTGTGCACGTGCCCCCCTCCCCCACTCTAAGTAAATAAATGAGTAAGTAAACAAACATCAAACAAAGTAAAGACACTTAAGGAAAAGTATCTAAAGTCACATCTTCTCATTTTCCCCCAACGCTGTCCTTTCGGTGAAGCTATCACCGTGGTCTTGTGACAGATACTGGGTGTCATCTCAGTCTCTTCCTTGCCCATCATCCTAGACCGTCAATAAATTTGGCAGTTTATTCTCCTAAATACTCTTCTACCTGTTCCTCGTCCACCATCCCTCTCTTTGCTCAGAGCCACATAATTGGGACTCCTGGTCGTAGGCCACCTCCCTAGACATTCTGCTTCTCTCTAATCTCTCCCCATTCCCAGTTGTCCTGTTTTACGAGTGATCTTCCTAAAACCTCCATCAGATCATGTTGGTTCGCCAGCAAACTGACAGTGGCATCACTAGGCCTACCCGATCTGGACCCAGCTTAGCTCTTAGACCTCGTTTCCAAACTGCTCCTCCCCACTCCAGTGCTCTCCAGTCGTGACGGGCCACTTGTTTTCAGCACTCTCCGGATACTCTTGGCTAAATCCTAGACTGGAAGCCTCTGCTGGCATCTGTCTCTTCCATTCTGTGCCAAATGCTCCATATTTGGGTTTCTGTAGCATCCCAGATCTGTTACCCATCATCAGAATTATTTTCCACCTGTCCTTCCAATTCTAATTCAGATTGCTTGATGGCAGAAAGCATCCCTTATCTCTATGTATCCATGCTGGGCATCGGTAGGACTTCTGGTAAATGTTGATGGCATGGCTGGCTCACTGACCTACTGGTGGCTCCGTGCCACAATTATTCTTGCTGAACAGCAGTCAATTTATAATGGGAGAGGGGACCCTATTCTCGTTTTGTGTTTGACACAGGGGAGAAATCCTTCTCTGTGCCTTTCACGCTGACAGGGAACCTATAACATGTATTTGGGAGGAGGACCATGAAGATCTTTTTTTTTTTTTTGTTTTTATTTCTTTCTTTCTTTTTACAAATAGTTTATTGTCAAGTTGGTTTCCATATAAGATCTTCTAAGTATGTACGTTGATGATACACTTGTGTATATTACAAAAGTAGAAAGTGGTAAATCTAGGCTTCCTTGGTAACGTCACGAAAAACCTTCCTGTGTGTGCACCTGCATATTTCTTAGCTCCCTCCGTGAGCAGCTCAAATTTCCACCAAAAATTCTATCAGAATCATCCTGTATAGTAGGTGGGGCATGGATTTGGAAACCCCGCATGCTCTGAAAATTGTGGTTCCAGTTTCTTCCTAAGGTACGTGCCCTACGGGACAGCTTACTTCCTTTCTCAGAGCCTCCTTTATAACATACAGGTAGCAGATAAGAGTAGCAGTTGATAATTGTTAACTCCTGTCCTTCCTCCAGAGGAGAAATAACCGTGCACCTAATTTTATGCTTGTTTGACAGTTGGATAGCTATGTCTTTCACATCTTAGCTCCCTATTTTGTCATTTAAAAAACTTTTGAGAGAGAGAGAGAGAGAGAGAGAGAGAGAGATGGGCACAGTGTGAGTGGGGAAAGGGCAGAGAGAGAAAGGGAAACACGGAATCTGAGGCAGCTCCAGGCTCTGAGCTGTCCGCACAGAGCCCGATGCAGGGACTGAACCCACAGACCAAGATATCACAATCTGAGCCGAAGTTCGCGATGCTTAACCACCTGAGCTGCCCAGGCTCCTCTCCCTATTTTGTCATTTTAATCTCAGGATCTTAGGATAGTGTAAGCCTCATATGGCAAGTTAATCGTTGCTGACTGAATGTCAAGAAGATACAACATCAGAGCATCAAGGGAAGGAGAGAAGACCTCTCAACTGACTCTACAGTCTTGGTTAAGCCTCTCCCCTTAAAAGGATAGAGGCTTTTTTTTTTTTTTTTATCAGCTGACAACTTTCGAATGAATCCCCTTGGTCACTATTGTCTATAAAGGAAGAAATGAGCACTTGAATGTGCTGAGTGTATCCAGATTTTCCATTTCAAGTTCACTGCTTAGTCTGGGCCCCTGTTGCCTGCTATTTGATATTAGGTCAATATTTCACATTTACCTGTATTTCATTCCCACCTTGTGGATAGAAGCTCAGCAGGCTTGGGTAGTAAGGCAGTACAGTGATGACTGGGACCCACAGTCTTGTTTTATGAAGAGTTTAGATTTGGCTGTGATTGGTGGCAGGTTCTTCCTGTTGCCAAGAGCTGAAGCTAAAATGACTTAGGTTTCAAATGAAAGTTCTTCTAGGAACTGCCTTTTTCTAGGAGATTGGAGGAAGAGGGGAGATAGATGACTTTTGTCTGAATACCCAGACTCTAGGATCTAGGCCAAACAGGGATTGAGCTGCCTCTTAAAATTTTTATTATTATGCTCTCTAGGAACCTCTTGAAAAGAGACTAATGCACTTTTAATGACTGGATATTAAAGAGTATTTATATCAAGTATAAAAAAGTTGCTGTGGAAGCGATTTCTTTTTCTTTCTTGCCTCAACTCAGACACAGAAGGAGCAAACTCTAATAACTGAAAATAGAAAGCCCCAAAATTGTGTGTCCTAATCACGTATGACCCAGTTTGGGTAGGGCAGCCCTTGTTTTGAATTGGAATTTTGGCAGGGAGGGTGCACGATCAGCCACAGTGCATCACAGGTGGGGGGAAGGTGACCCTGTGGCACTATGTGTGCCAGTAAAGCTGGATAGACATTGGGAACTGGGCTTGGCTGACGCCATGTGGTGATCCCCAACATTCTCCTAGGACGTTACCATGTCGATAGGCAAAGTGCTCTATGAAAAAGTTGACATGAGTGTATATATCACATAGTAAGAGTATAGGCTCTGAGATCAGATGGGATTTGATTTTCAATCTTGGCGTCTCCATTTGCTACTTACGTGGCCTTTGACAGATTACATATCCTCTTTGGACCTGAGTTTTCTTTTTTGGGGAGTAAGGGTGCCTCAGTTTTCTTACCTACAGAAAGAGGATAGTAAAACCTTCCACTTTATAGGGATGTTGAGAATATTAAAAGTATGTAATTTGTTGGCCAAATTCCTCTATTATTCCCTAGATGATAGCTAGTATCTAAGATGACCTGAAGATAGCACAATTAAAGGAAAAAATTGGAAAGGAAGAGTTTGTGTAAATCATAGTTAACTGTTGAATTTATTTGTGGGTCAAAGGCAGATCTGAATGCAAATTCAGTCTGGAGCCTTGAGTCTGGACTTCTAACCTCATCAAAGTGAAAAGTGGTACACCTGCTTCTTCCCTCCAAAAATAACAACTTCATTATTTTTGCAATAGTGGCACATTATCATAATACAAAATTTATTTATTTTAAAATTTTTTAATGTTTTATTTCTGAGAGAGAGAATGAGAGAGAGAATGAGAGAGAGGCAGCGTGAGCAGGGGAAGATTAGAGAGAGAGGGAGATACAGAATCTGAAACAGTCTCCAGGCTCTGAGCTAGCTGTCAGCACAGAGCCCGACGCGGGGCTCGAACCCACGAACCATGAGATCATGACCTGAGCCAAAGTCGGACGCTTAACTGACTGAGCCCCCCAGGCGCCTCCATAATACAAAATTTTTGAGCAATTCAGAAAATTAAGAAAATATAGCAAAAAAACCCTCAAAATTGTATTATTCAGAAAAAAACACCATTTCATTTTTGTGACCTTTCTATACTTCTCCCTATGCATAATATAGATGGAAGGCAGATGGATAGAAATTATTGTACAAATGGAGATAAATCTACCCTCCATCCTTTTGAAAGGATTGCCACGGAGAAGACCTTGGCAACCTGACTTTATTCCTCCCCATAAGTGTGACTTGCTTTTCTGTCTCGAAAATTTCTAGTGAACTTCCCCTGTGTATGTCTTGCTGTTGATGCTTCAGAGTTTTTCCTGGGTTGGAGAGGGGCTCTTGATGTGGCCACTTTTTAACTTCAGGAAATTGTTTTATTACATCTTAAAAATATTTACCTTATTATAACATATAACAGGAAATGGAATTAAACTACAATGTACAGTTCTAAGAATTCCAGTAGCCACCACCTGGGTGAAGACACAAGTCGTATCTGCCTCCCCGGAAGCCACTTGCTACCCCCTTCCCCGTCCCAGCCCCTTCTTCCCCTGGGGATGCGCGTGTCCTGACTGAGAGGTCCCACCCCCTCGTTTTCTTTATACACCAATTCAGGACTTGAATGCTGGTGGTTAAGTTTAGCCTACTTGAGCTCATACTGTTTGTATGCTTTAGTTGCAAATGATGTCGAACATCTTTTGTGTGTTGGCCACTTAAAAATCTCTGGTGAGATGTCTCTTCAGATCTTTAACCCATTTTAAACTGAGCTGTTTGTCTTATTGTTGAATTTTTAAGAGTTCTTGGTGTATTTTGGGTACAATTCATTTACCAATAGGTGTTTTGCAAGTATTGTCTCCCAGTCTGTGGCTTCTCTTTTCATTTTCTTAAAAGTCTTTTGCAGAGCGAGTGTTTTAGTTTTAATGAAATCTAACTTCGCATGTCTTCTTTCATGGATTTTGCTTTTGTCAGTACATTTAAAAATTCACGGTCAAATCCAGTGTCCCCTAGTTGTTCTCTTATGTTATCTTCTAGGGTTACTTTTATATTTAATATTTAGATACATGATCCATTTTGAAAGGTGTAAGGTTAGTGTCTTTTTTTCCTTGTTTTTTTTTTGCATACAGACAGCATCATGTGTTGGTAATTTGTTAATTACCTTTGCTTCTTGTCAAAGATCAGTTGACTATATTTATGTATTTTTTGCTCTTCATATATCACATAGATATATTCGTGTGTCCTTTTGCTGATACCATACTGTGTTGATTACTGGAGCTTCGTAAGTCCCTAAAGTTTGTTGTTCAATGTTGCGTTCTGGGTCTTTACAGTTTCACATAAACTTGAGAAATTATTTGTTGATGATATCCACAAAAGAGTTTATTAGACTTTTGATTGAGATACACTTGACCTCTGTAGATCAGCTTGGGAAGAGTTGATTTCTAAACAAAATTAAGTTTTGTAAATCTATAAGCACAGAATATCTCCAATTATTGTAAATGATAGTGTTTAAATTTCAAATTACAATTGCCCGTTATTGGTATACAGGAAAGCAATGGACTTATGTATATTAACTTTGTATTTTTGCTATGCTGGCTTAAGTCCAGAAGGGGTTTTTCCCCTCCACTTTTGTATGTTCTATACAGACAATTAGGTCCTCTGTGAGCAGAGGTAATGTTACTCCTTTTCAATTTGTATACTTTTCATTTCCTTAGTGTTCTAGGTAGGATGTCCAGCGTGATGTTGCCTAGGCCTGGGGGGAGAGGACATTCTTGCCTTGTGCTGGCCCTTAGGGGCAAAGGATCCACTATGGTATTAGCTGTAGGCTACTTGTAATTGTGTGTTTTTATCAGGATGAAGTTCCCCTCTTTGTTCAGAGCTTATTAAGGAAATTCTTATCAAATTTAAGAGTTCTTACCAAGAATGAGTGTTGGGTTTTGTTTGAATGCTTTTTCTATACTGATAGGATCATATGATTTTCCTTTTTTTAGTATGTGTTTTGAACTTGCTCACGTCTTTTTAAAGTTGAATCTTGTTTGAAGACTCACCAATCTTGTATAGGCAGTTGCAATTTATATATTTTTAATGTTGTATAACAGGGGTTGGTAAACTCTAGCTCACTGATGATTTTTATATGATTTGCAAGCTGAGAATGATTTTTACATTTTTAAGTGTTTGAAAAGATCTAAAGAAAAATTTGTTGACACAAAAATTATGAGCTTCAGATTTCACGAACCATAAATAAAGGTGAATTAGAACATAGCCGTGCTAAGTTGTGAATGTCGTGTCTGTGGCTGCCGTTGTGGCCCCCGTGTCCGAGCTGAGCTGCTGTGGGAGAGACCCTGGGCTCTCCAAGTGGAAAGTACTTACCATCTAGTACTTTGCAGGAGACATTTGCTGCCCCGCGCTGAAGAGTAGTCCACTGCATGAATGTTCCACAAAATGTGTACCCATCGGACTGATGGGCTTGAGGATGTTACTGGTTTTTGGCAGTTATAAAAAAGCTGTCATGAGCATTGTTATGCAGGTACACACATGCATGCAACCCTGTGTGCCATTGGTGGGTGTGTACTTTGCGGTGGCGTTGCGGAGTCATGGATTGTGTCTGTCCGCAGCTGTCAAGAGGTAATGCCAGAGTGGAGGCTTGTAGTAGTTACGCTCTCACATCGCCCGCAGCAGATGAACCTCCCGTCGTTCCATATGCTTGCTGATAACCACTATTTGTAGGATTTAACATTTTTGTCAGTGTGATAGATGTGACCTAGTATTTCATTTAGGTGTTGATTTGTCTTTCTTTCTTTCCTTTTTTTTTTAATGTTTATTTTTGAGAGAGAGAGACAGCGTGAGCAGGGGAGGGTCAGAGAGAGAGGGAGACACAGAATCTGAAACAGGCTCCAGGCTCTGAGCTAGCTGTCAGCACAGAGCCCGACGCGGGGCTCAAACCCATGAACCTTGAGATCATGACCTGAGCTGAAGTCGGATGCCCAACTGACTGAGCCACCCAGGCGCTTTGATTTATTCTTTCTTGATCACTACTGAGACCTATTGTAGATTACGTTTCTGCATTCTTTACTTCCAAAGCACCCATTATATGTGTGTTATCTACCCCAGACCCTTCCCTTTTATGGTGACTTAATCCTGTCCACCTGGTTTTTGATTGTGATTTTTAGCTGTATTTATTTCACATATTTCTCCCAAAGTTTTCATCTCAGTCATATTTTCATTTCTCACTCTCTCTCTTTTTAATCTGAACTCTACCCCCCAACATGAGAATCTTCTGTTTGGGTGCATGTGTTTGTGTGGATGTGTGTGTTTTCTCTTGTGTTACTCTGAAATTTCCATTTCAGTTTTTGTTTCAAAAGTCCTCTTACTAAATAGGTTACTGCCTTTGCCATGTGGGTGTGTCCTCCCTTAGATTTTACCTTGACAGGTGATGGGGCTCACGGCAAAGACACTGAAGTTAGAGACTGTGGCACCTACTCTCCTGCTGACTGGCTCCTTCCTCTAAGTGTAGGTCATGGGTAACACCATGCAGGCGTGCAAGGGGTTTGTGTGAGCTGTGTCTCCTCTGGTGTTCTGTGACACCTTCTCCGTCTTTATTGCCTCCGGATATGTTCCCCACAACGACCGCCTGCAGACCTTCGCCTCTCCATCTAGTTGCCCTCATCCTTGAATGGGCCTCTCTGGAGGCCTAGTCTCACTTGAACTTTTAGGGAAGCCTGTTTCCTCTAACGGACGAGGAGAGAGATGACGTTGTTTAGATGTGCTTTGTAGTTTGCCTTTTGGAGTTGCCACTGTGCTCTTGTTCCAAAGAAGTTTCTTCTATATTTAAAGTTTTTGGTGGTTTTTGAAGGAGATGAATTTCTTTGCTTAGTCCTTTTCAATGGGAAGTCACGACGTTCTTTTGATGCTGTAAAAATGCATGAATGTGTGGTGTCAGAAGCTAAAATAAGTGGATAATTTGCTTTTTTTATCCACATGTGATGCCATTTAAAGAGAGCCAGCATCTGTAAGGTGTTTCCTTCCCCAAATTACAAACATCAAGAATGGAAGGAAAGTAGGTTTTTCTATATGGAGTAAAAACAAAATGCTCAAAATAATGACGTGCTTTCTAAAAGCTTAATGTAGTGTATCTTAATTATCCAAGGATTAAAGCGTGCGATGTACAGTTATTATATTGTACATGAAAATCATGGCAAACATCCTAATATACATCTTTGAACGTGATTTGCCAATGTTTTTTGTTAGTCATAATTATCCCTCTCTTAATTAGGTTTGCCTCATTATTGGTTTCTTAAAATATGTGCATATTTTAAGGATCATAGGGAAGTCAATTTATGGAAAAGCATCATTAAATTTGTTTTACAGGCTCCGCGTTGTTCCTGCTGAGGTTTGGGGACATATGGCATCTTGTCTGATACAACATCTTGTGTGAAAAATCTTGCTCAGAAACCAAAACAAAAGCAACAAAAAATAAGAATAAACTTCAGCAACGTAAAATTATCCCCAGTCAAAATGCTTTTAAGTAATTTCAGCAAATACACATTTGTACATTGGGACTGTGGGTATCGTGCTTCGTATCTTCTATTTGTGAGGAAGAAGAGTTTAAAAACCGACCTGAAAATGAGATCACTAGTCTTAATACAGTAATCTAAAATACTTAAAGCCAAAACTATACTTGTTAAAGAAGTGTGAAGTCATTCCCTACTTATTTAAAACTTAAGAGTCTTTTTATGTCAGTAGCAATAGGTAAACATTGTAGAAAATTCTACAGTATAAGAAAATGAAAACCGCATCTTGTACCAAAGAGATTACCGTTAACACTACATTTTATCAGGTCCGTTTCGGTATACCTGTTTTTTAGCCAAAAACAAGATCATCTTTGCATGCCATTTTATAATTTCCTTTTCCCCCATTTAATAATCACAAGTTTTTCATGTCGATGAATTTTATGTCTTGCATATTACCTGGCTCACATTCAAATGAACAATTCCCTCAAATATCCTTGCGAGCTGCTTTGTCCAGTGAGGATTATGTCTGAGTCCTCTGTTTGCATGTGGCTGCCATGTCCCTTAAATTCCTTTCATCCAGCACAGTCCCCACCTTTTTTTCTATGACTGATTTGTTGAAGAAGCTTGACAAATTGTCTTGTGCTCAATGGTATTTAATGTGACATTTTTTAGAGGCGCCTGGGTGGCTTAGTCGGTTAAGAGTCCGTCTTTCGCTTGGGTCATGATCTCGCGGTTCGTGGGTTCGGGCCCCGCGTCGGGCTCTGCTGACTGCCAGCTCAGAGCCTGGAGCCTGTTTCAGTCTGTGACTCCCTCTCTCTCTGACCCTCCCCTGCTCACGCTGTCTCTCTCTCTCTCTCCTAGAAATAAATAAAACATTAAAAAAAAAAAGTGACATTTTTTAGAAATTGTATGTGATGTCTTGAATCATTCAGTTCATTTCTTTTTTTTTTCTTAATTTTTTTTCCAATGTTTATCTTTTAGAGAGACAAAGTGCCAGCAGGGGAAGGGCAGAAAGAGATGGAGACACAGAATCTTAAACAGGTTCCAGGCTCTGAGCTGTCCGCACAGAGCCTGATACAGGGCTCAAACTCATGAATGATGAAATAATGACCTGAGCCAAAGTCAGTTGCTTAACTGACTGAGCCACCCAGGTGACCCCATTCATTTCACATCTTAGAAGGTTTAGGGAGGACCAGAAATAAGAGGAGAAGGAAAACCTAAATGTGTCACTGAACTGAGAAAATCCTTTTCTCTGCAAAGGTATATTAGTTATTATTTACATGTCTGGTCTGTGAGATGTTGTCTCCCATACTGTGAGGCGTGGTGAATTCCTTCCCTTTATTTGTTTCTATATTAACAAGGCCGATTGTGAGCATCAATTTACTGAAGAGGTTGGTAATAATGCAGGGTGCCTTTGTTGGTTTGTTTAGACTGTTTGCCTTCACGCTCACTTTGTGTATATCTGCATGTGCATGTATGTGTGCACACACAGATAAATACCCCCATCCCCACCCCCAGCCATGAAGTCCACTGCTAAAAGCAATAGAATAGAGTGTCAGTGTTCGATGCCCTGTTAGATGTTCTGTGAGATAAAGATGAGTAACACAAAGATGAATAACAGACTCCTCTCTCAGGTATCTCTATGGAATCATGGAGAAGAGATCAGCCAGAAATATGAAGAAATAATATTAGAGGATAATCTTGGCTCAGTAGAAAAAAGATGATCTGACCTTGTATTTAAAATCTTCTTGGTGCCTCCAGGTGGCTGAGTCGGTTAAGTGCCCGGCTTTGGATTTCAGCTCAGATCATGATCTCATGGTTCGTGGGATTGAGTCCTGCATTGGGCTCTGTGCTGACAGCACATAACCTGCTTAAAATTCTCTCTCTCCTTCTTTCTGTGCCCTGCACACGTGCATGCGCTCTTGCTCTCTCTTATTCTCTCTTAAAGTAAATAAACTTTAAAAAAATCCTCTCTATTGAGGTATCACTTATGTACAATAAAGTGCACCCATTTTAACCTTATTCTGTGACCACCCCCTGCTTCATCCTGCTGCAGTAGCAACGTGCTTGTGAAGCCTAACACACATCCCACCTTCTTGCCCTTCCGACTGTTTAGGATGTTGTGTGCGTTTGCTGCTTTCCTTTGTCTGGAACGCCCTCTGCTCTACTTCTCAAGATTCACTCCTCATCCTTTAGCCTCACTGCTGGCTGTTCACCCCTCCTCTGTGCTCCGAGGCCTTTGTGTAGAACACTGTTGACCACACGGAGTGTCTGCACGGTACGCTGCCATGTCACTCCCACGGCTTGTTAACTTTACTTTGCCCTTTTATTAGTAACCTTTTTTTTCTTTGCCTTTTCCTATTTCATCTGTTTAGTAAATATTTTTCCAATATCCATTGTAGAGCAGGCTTCATGCTAGATCCTGGGGTGCAAGATAAAACTTGCACTGAGACTTTGTCCCTCTCTTCATGGGACTGAAATACAGTGGGGGTGACAGAAACAATACAGTGTGATCGATGTAATAGAAATACTGTGATCTACGGTAGCAAGGAGTACACGGCCATTGGTCATGTGGGGGATGAAAGAGCGCTTCACTGAGGTTAATTCCAAAGGGTTAAAGATTTGGGGATTTGCTACATCGAAAGAAGGCGGCCATTAGAGCATAGCACAATGTACGTGTGAAAGCAGGGTGTTGTGAAGTGAAGACATACTCAGGGAATTCTGGCATTTTGTGTTCTTGGAAGATTCTCTCTTGCATGTGCATATATTTGCCAATGTAGATGCAAATATTCCCTTCTATAATCCCTTTCAATTCCATTTTTTATTTAATCTTAAGCTTCATTACCTATCATTGTATTCTTCACTTAAAACTGGTATATCAAGTAACTGTCCTGCGCTGAATAAACATTCTAGAAGGATTTTTTCTTTCAATGAAGCCAAGCTTGTTTAATCTAAGAACACAGAACGTAGATGTATCCGAAAATAAAATGCGATTAGTCCGTAAGCTATCACCAAACTTTTGCGAACAGCGTACCTTTTAATAATGATTCTGAAGAAAGATAAATGTAATTTCAAAGAAAAAGCTAGGACAACGAAACCACATGGAGTGGTGCTTTGTTTTCCAGAAACTTGTCATTTAATATTCCTCTCATTGCGGACAGTTTAGCAGGTCAGACATTTCTGAGAAGGCAGCTGTACTTCATCCTTTCTTCTCAGTAGCTAAGTGGCATTCCGGAAGATCACTTTTCAGAAATGTCAGTGTACTTAATGATAGGACAAACCACAAATGGATTGTCTAAAAGCTAAGTAAGACTGGATTTGTCTAACAAAATAGCAATAAAAGTTGATCTCCATTGGTAACTTCTTTGGTCTTCTGACTACCAAAAATAGCTTGTAATAACCTTTTCCATGAATCTAGAAGGAAAAAAAAAAGCAGAAGGCCAACGATGAAGGGTCTCTTGTTTCTTACATGGCTTCTCCATTCCCACCATAGCCATTGCCACCTCTTGCCCATTCCCCCTGACCTTTTCCCACGGAATTGGATCACGTCGAGGAGAAGGAAGACTTCATTAAGATTAATGCTTATGATTTGAAGATTCTGTGTATAAAAGTGCTGACAGCACTGACTCCATCTTTGGTTCTCCCTTGTGTTGACACCCATTCTCTGACCTCCTCAGGGCTACCTGTTCAGGCCCTGGGAGTTTAATGTAAGCCCCGACTGGAAAGCTTGTTCTGGTCTTCCCTCAAGTAGTTCACAGGAGGCATCACTTTAGATACCTGCCCTTTGATCTCCCCATTATGCTTCTTGATCTATCAAACATGGGGATTAACGTCCACATACGGGCTGTGTAGCACTGGGTCCTTTGTCCACGTGATCCCTCTCCCCCCACCCCATCAGTAAGTTACTCTGATCAGAACTTTGCAAAATTCTGTGGGGTGGCCTGCTTTGTGTTTCAGTCTCAAAGTGCCTTCTCAGATCAAAGGGTGTGTTACAGACCCTCCTCTATCTTCTAACAGTGCAATTTGCTAGAGAAGCAGATCTTCTTTTCCCTAAACAAATTTGCATTCTGTGAAAACATCTACATTTAAGGTCCTCATTCTCTTGATGTTTTCTGTGGTTCTTTGCTCTTCTGACTCCATTTCCTGGTACACTAATAACCAGCACTAGCTTATGAATAAGAGATGAGCCACAAATCGTTTCATAGAGCAGCCTCAGATGCGTTTGGACTCCTGGACGGCCACTCAAGAATAGAATCAGCCTGTGTGCAAAGTTTCCCTTGGCATTTTAAACGTGATTCTGCCAAGACATTTATGTCCTATTTGAAGTTGTGCACCACAGACACACATACCATGTAGTAGATGTTCACTTAGCTTCTTCCACTTAACCTGCTTAACAGACCGATGCTTTCCATGTTTGCTGTAAAATATACTGATGCCCTTAGCACTTGGAGCCAGAAGGATACTGCTTGGTAAACTTGTGTATTTCTCCCAACTAGTTGAATTATTTACTTACCAGGAGTGAGCTGTGTGTATTCCCAAACCTGTTTATGCCCATTGCACTTGTTATTGAAATCTTGAAATTTAATGAAATCTTGCATGGATTGATGATGAATTATAACTGTACTTGAGAGTTATTTGTCTATGACAAGGAAATCAAATGCTATGGAAAGATTTTGTAAAGGCAACTTGCCCAATGAAAATTGCTCTCAATTGTGCTAAAATATTTGGAAACAATCATAAAAATTAAAGATGTTTCTAGGTTATAGATTTCTCACTCTTGAAAGGTTTCACTGTTGATTTTTCACTATACTTTAAAGAAAGCAAAATTAGAAAATTTGGGTGATACATTTTGCATTGGCTTTGGTGAACAATACAGTATAAACTCTGAGAAAAGAACTTTGCCTCTATCATTTTATTTTATTTTTTAAAAGTTTTAATTTATTTTGAGAGAGAGAGAGAGAGAGAGAGAGCAAGCATGAGAGCAAGTGCAGGCAAGCCCTGGTGGTCAGGGGAGCAGCAGAGAGAGAAGGAAAGAGAATCCCAAGCAGGCTCTCCACTGTCAGTGCAGAGCCTGATGTGGGGCTCTATCCCGTAAACAGTGAGATCATGACCTAAGCAGAAGTCAAGAACCAGAGGCTTAATCGAGTCACCCAGGCACCCCATCTGTTTATCATTGTAGAAGTGAGCGTGAACTTGTGAAATTAAGGAAGTGGCCCTTGTAAGGTCTATCTTAGACAAGACTTAGAAAGTAGGGGCCTCCCCTTTTAAGCCTGCAGTCATGCACAGAAGAGTGTTCCATGTTAGAACCACTGAGCTGGAACATTTCTTTCATAGAGGAATAAATTTCTGGACCCAGTCAGGGAAGAAGATGCACAGGCCCTCCAGCTATTAGGGAGCCCATCAAAGATAATTGAACCATGGAGAGTTAATGTCTTTGTAAATCTGTTTTCCTGGCACATCATATTCAGGGGCATATCAGACGCATTTTCCCACCCGTTGATAATAAATGTATCCTAAGTCCCCAGTATGAGATGTGACTGGGAAGTGAAGAGACTGATTTAACCAATACACCAGAATTTATACATCCAAATGAGCTTTCTTTTTCAAAATAGTGACAGTAGGAGGTTCAACAATTACTCCAAAGATACAGTCTCTACTCAAAAATCATTTTTGGAACCCATTTGAAATTGCTTTTGAAGGCAGTTTACATGCTACATGGGAGGGCCAGTTGACTTGTTTCAGAGTTCCACTTGATTTTAAACCAATGGTAGTTTAACCCATCTTGATTTGCCATCTTGGTTCCAAATAGTTACCTACCTACTTTTAAGTGCCAAGGTTTTTCACTGCGAGATTATTAAAAAGCATGCATTTCAAGCCTTAAAGACACCCCCAAAGGGGAGTTTCAAAGAAGCCTTGAGCAATAGGGGCATCACTGAAATAAACAGAAAGCATCTAATTAAGTGAATGCTTTGAAGAAGAGAGTGTTAATTTGGATACACAAATCATTTGTTAAAAAGTTGATTGAGTCTTATTGTTCTAGGGCATCCAGTAGCAAATTTTTCCATAGAGAGCAAGACAGTAAATAGTTGAGATTTCCCAGGCTATGGGTCTGTGTCACAAGTATTCAACTATGCACAAAAGCAGTCAGACACTATGTAAGCGAATGGGCATTGCTCTGTTCCAATACAACTCTATTTTCAAACACAGGCCATCAAGTCAAATTTGGCCCATGGGTCATAGTTTGTCAAACGTTGTTCTACAGAGCCCTACAAAATGAATGACCGTCAATAGTTAAGTCTCCGTTTCATCCTCTGCAAATATAGATTGGGATCATTACTCCCATATTTGATACAAGAATCGCCATTTTAAAGGGTTGCTACTTATGTCAAAGAAGGAAAAAATATCTGACCATACTAACATAAATTTCAATCTGATATTTTTAGCCAGGACCCTACATCAGAAATCTAACGGGGAATTTACTTCTGAAAGTGCTCACTACCATGGTGTTATTTTGACCATCACTGTTGCTGCCCCAAAGTCTGATTATACAAATATCTGGAATGGTTGCATCAGAGATTTAAGAAAGATATGATGAGATGGGCCTTCCCATTCCCCTAAATAAATCCTCTAGAATTCACTTCATCACTTCAACTCTCTGGTGGTACTTTATGTTTTTCCTCCCTTCCCTCCCTCCACCCCTTCCTTCCATTCCCTCTAGTTTCTTCGCTCTCTTCATATCTTTAAGATAAAATTCACACATCATAAAATTCACTCACTTAAAGTATACACATCAGTGGTTTTTAGTATATTCACACTTGTACAGTCATCACTGCAAACAATTTTAGAACACTTTCATCCCCCCTAAAAATTCCTATTTAACCCTTAATTCCTATTTAATCCGTCTTCATTTTCCTTACAACCTCTAAGAAACCACTAATCTCCTTTCTATATTTATAGATCTGCTTATTTCAGTCTCCTTTAAATAAGTAGAATCATATGATGCATGGTTGTTTGTGACTGGCTTCTACCTGTCTCTCTGCCCTTACCCCACTTGTGTGTTCTCTCCCTCTCCCCTCAAAAATAAACATTAAAAAATTAAAAAATTTTTTTGAAAAGTCAAATGCCTAACTGAGCCACCCAAACACTCCACATATACCACATTCTTAAAACCTGTTCCCCAGTTGATGAACATTTGGGTTTTCATATTCTGGCTTTTATAAATAATGCTTCTACGAATGTGTATGTAAAAAGCTTGTATGTGGACATAGGTTTTCACAGTTCTCGGGTAAATACCTAGGAATGGAACTGCTAAGTGACTTGACACCTGTATATGTTTAACGTTTCAAGGAAGTGTCAGCTATTTTCCATAGGCATTGCACCATTTTTGCATTTCCACTAGCAATGGGTGAGGGTTCCATTTCCCTACATCGTTGTCAACATTTGTTGATGTCTGTTTTTATATTATAAGCAGCCTAATGGGTATGAAGTATCTCGTTGTGGTTTTGGCTTTTATTTCTTTGATGACTTATGATCTTGAACACCTTTTCATTTTTATTGACCATTTGTATATCTACTTTGGAGTCTCTTCAAGTATGCTGCCCATTTTCAAACTGGCTTGTCTTCATTATTGAGTTTTAAATGTCTTTTAAGTGTTGTAGATTCAAGTTCTTTATTATACAAACTTTTATCCATCTGGCTTACAGTTATTTGTCCTGATTCTGGAGGTTATATTCGCTTTGATAGTGTACTTTGAAGCACAAAAGGTAATTTCACTTAAATCCAGTGTACGTTTTTTTTGTTGTTGTTGCCTAAGAAACCACTGCTGAAACCAATCTCATGAAGATATACATCTATTTTTTTTTTTTAAAGAGTTAGAATTTCAGCTCTTAAATTTAGGTCTATGATCCGTTTTGTGTTTATCTTTGTGTATGGTGTGAGGTATGGGGTACAGATTTAATGCTTTGCAAGTGGATATCCACTTGTTCTAGAGCCATCTGTTGAAAGGACTGTTCCCATTGAATGAGTTTGGTGTCTGGTCAGAAATCAGTGACCTAATTAAGGTTTTATTTCTGATTCTTGATTCACTTCCATTGTTTTTTATGTCTGTCCTGAAGCCAGTGCCACACTGTTTTAATTACTGTAGCTATGTAGTAAGTTTTGAAATAGGGGAAATGTAAATCCTCCAATTCTGCTCGGTTTTTTTTACCCCCAAGAGTATTTTGGCTATTCTGGATTCCTTGAATTTCCATGTGTGTTTTAGTATCTACTTGTCAATTTCTTCAAAAAAGGCAGGTGAAATTATGACAGAATTTACACTGAATTTGTAGATCAATTTGGGACACATTGCCATCATAAAAATCTCAAGTCTTGTGATTCATTAACGTGTGATGTTTTTTCATTTATTTAGATCTTCTTTATTTCAATAATGCTTTGCAGTTTTTGATGTGCAAGTCTTATACTTCTGTTAAATTTCTTCATGTGTTTTATTCTTTTTGATTCACTTATAAGTGGAATTATTAATTTCATTTTTGGATTGTTTGAATTATTCATTGCTGTTTAGAAATAGAATTGACTTCTGTTTATTGATCTTCTTTCCTTCAATCTTGCTGAATTCATTTATTAGTTCTGATAGTTTTTAATGGATTCCTTAGAGTTTTCTATATACCAGACCATATCCTTTGCAAATTAGGTAGTTTTTTAAAGAATCTATTTTATTGGCCTTAGAAGGTTTTTTTTTGCCCTCTGTAACTGTTTCAGATTTTCATCACTGTAGTTAAGTCTCCTTCCTAGCAGGTTGTACCCTCTGATCTTAGCAGATGATACCCTAGGATGACAAAAAGGCTGAGAGAGAAATTCCATTGCCTGTGTGGGAAATCTCCAGCAATTTTCCACTATCAGAATGTTAACTGCAGGTCAAGGAGAGGTTGCAAAAATTAAAAATTTATCTTTTGTAGCTGGTTTATAAAAGAATTGTTAAAATAGTAGCACAAGCTTTTTAAAAGAAATTATTATTTTATTAATGGTAAGCTTTTGGTTTGGGGTTTTTGCCCTAACCAGACAAGGATCTTACTTCGGTTATTTACTCAGAGCAGCGGGCCAGTGCGATTGGAATCATTAGTTTGATCACTGTGTTAGGCAGTCTTGCAATTATGTACCATTATCAGACCTCCCTTTCCAAAGGAGAATCACTGAGGACAAAGCCCACAAAACACAAAAGGAGTTGGTTATTCAGGTTTGTTTTAGTCCTGCCGGATGGCCCCTCCTGAGCATCTGAAAAGTCCTCGGAAGAGCGTCCCACTGAGCCATAGCTCAGGGTTTATATAGGGAGAGGGGCGAAGCCGGTGTGCAGAAGTGAGAATTTTGCGGTTAGAGGTAGGGGTTGCTTAAGGTGGGGGGTTGAAAAACATGTTTGACCCTTCTAATCACAGTGTTCACTAAAGATGTACATCTCAGGGGCTTGCTGCAGCCAGGAGGAGCTAGGTTGCTCAACCCCTGACCTTTTACCCAACAGAGTTTGAGATCAAACAATGGTTGGTATTTCCTCATTTGCAAGCCCCTCACCTTTTGGCCCAAGGGAGTTTTTACGTCATCTGCTGCCTTAAGGTGTTGGTGAAAGATAAATTGAGTTTGTGAAGCCTTGGGCATCAGCGGAAATGGAACTCAGTGTCTAACTGTACGAGGGTCAGTCATGTTCTCGTGGTTTAGGAAGGACAGGCAGGGTTGGGCCATATGACCTGGCAAATTACACACTGAACAACTCCAAGGAGTGCAGGTCACATAGACTAAAATGTACAATCATGCCCAGTGGTCTTGTGATAGGATTACATATTGTCAGAATTGGAAGCCTTTTAGATTTGCTGGTAGAGAATTCAGTTTTGAGCATTCATTTACATTTATCAACTCTACTTAGATTCTCAGCTCTTGGGTTGGCTTTATCTCACTCCTGCCGTTTCTTGGCTATTTTGTTGTATTGGTATTTTCAACAAGTGTTAAAGGGAGTTATTAAAGATAAATTGACACCTAATTGAGTTTTTCTCCTTGATGTAGTCAACATCATTTAAAAAGAAAATTGAGGGCTGCACAGCCAAGGAAACAACCCAGAANAAAAAAAAAAAAAAAGAAAGAAAATTGAGGGGCACCTGGGTGGCTCAGGTGGTTGGGAGTCCGACTTCTGCTCAGGTCATGATCTCACAGTTGTGGGTTCAAGCCCTGTGTCAGGCTCAGTCCTGACGACTCAGAGCCTGGAGCCTGCTTCTGATTCTGTGTCTCCCTTTCTCTCTCTGCTCCTACCCTGTTCATGCTCTGTCTCTGTCTCTCAAAAGTAAACAAACATTAAAAATAATTAAAAATAAAAATAAATTGAAACTAAAGATAGAGTTTTTCCCTTCTGTGCACAGAAAGAAATATGTCCACCTACCTGAACTGTGTGTCAGAAAATAAAGTATATGACTCTCTGTAAGAAATGCTAGGATATTGAGGTGGATGCATTTTTATAAGTGATTTAATCCACCCTCAAGTTAACACTTACCCTCCGTGTCACCATCAGTGGCTTATTGGCTGTTCTCCACTTGAGGAATTGTAGTTCATGGCACCTTATTTTGTGTTAAAGCCACCAGTAATCAAGTTTTAACCTATTTTCTGTCAAAAAGGTCCTCATGTAGGACTGAAATCTGCCCCCATGTTGTATTCTCCCTCTGGTTATGTCCTCTCTTTAGTTCTGTGCTTGAGTTTATAGAGTAGATCTCCTAGTTTTTCAGAGTAAAAGTTCTTCTGTTACGTAAAGATGTTTATCGCATCTCCACCTAAATATTTCCTGGTCAAGCAACATAGGGAGATTCCTGATAGATTCTCCAGGCATTTCCTTATCCTCACTGACAAGAAGGAATGTATCGAGAAGAAGTCAATACCCCTCGTAAAATGTGTCACACCAAAATGAATATAATTTTCCAGGTGTGATATGAATATCATGGCAAGGTACGACGGAATTAGTACCTTCCACGGCATATGTAGAGAACTGTGGTTAAGACATTATACTTTAGGGGCACCTGCATGGCTCAGTCAGTTAAGTGCCCAGCTTCAGCTCAGGTCTTGATCTCCCTACTTGTGAGTTTGAGTCCCGCGGGCTCTGTGCTGACAGCTTGGAGCCTGGAGCTTCTTTCAAATTCTGTCTGTCTATCTGTCTCTCTCAAAAATAAATAAACATTAAAAAAAGTTTTTTTTTTAAAAGACTTTAAGCTTTGGAGGGGCCACCTGGGTGCCTCAGTCAGTTAAGCATCTGACTCTTGGCTTCAGCTCCGGTCATGATCTCATGGTTCATGAGTTCAAGTCCTGTGTTGGGCTCCACACTGAGAGTGGGGAGCTTGCATGGAGTTCTGTCTCTCCCTTTCTCTCTGCCTCTCGCCTGCTTGCGTGCTGTCTCTCAAAATAATTAAATAAACTTAAAAAAAAAAAAAAAAGACATAGGCCTTGGAGTCAAAGACACTGGAGTTAAAGTTCCAGGCATGTTACTTACTGGCTCTGTGGGGAAGTTACTTGAATGTTTAATTTTCTCATCTGTAAAAGAAAGATGATAAGTATGGGAACTCCTCTAGCCTATGGATTTCATGAGGACAGGAACTATATTCATTTTGCTTTGCCAGGTCAGTTACTGAGTTCTTAGAACAGTGCCTGTAGATAGTAGTGTGTGCTCATTAAATATGCATTGAATGGTTGTGCAAATGGATGCCTGTTACAAGGAACTGGTAGCATTGAAAGCACTTAGCACGATGCACAGAACTTGGTTAGCATTCACTCAGTTTTAAAATGGTTTTTAAGTAACTGTGTCCTGCCTTATAATAAACTTCCATTCAGCTAAAAGTCCAAGATCTTTGACTCATGAAATCAGATTTTCCCAATTTGACATTTTAACCCCAGTGCATATCATTACATTACATTGGGTGTTAATTTTGACACTGTGAATTTTATTTCTTCCTTCTGTTTTGTTGAACTTTGTATCTTCATTGTATCTTCTGAATGTAATCATCCCTCAATCCTTCTTCTCCCCCTCCCCATTGGGTTTATAGGATTAACGAATTCAGTGACCTTGGGAGTCACACCTTTGACCTCTCTCTCAAACTTTGGCCCATAGTTTTGAGAGTTGACTTCTAGTTAAAGTAGAAGAGTCTTAGGATGGGCTGGGTCTGTAGTTTGGAGTTTTGTACTCAAGTGTTGGCCTCTCCTTTGTTAAATGAATACTTAACTCATGGGAATGCATTCTGAATCATTGCATGAGGTGAATCCTAGAACTGAAAGGTGCAAAAGCTAATGAAAACCATTCACTAACTGAAAATACATGAGCAGCTCATGTACGAAGAGTGACATTGCTATGTTTTTACATGGCTGCAGCAATGCAAGTGGCCACACAGAATCTTCCTTTATTATTCTGCACAGTGAGTTTTCTGAGATTGAAGAATTCAGGACTTACTGTTTCCAGTGTAAAAATCAAATGATTTGATAGGACTCCTACTTCTTTCACCTTTCTTCTTGTTTTTTTTTAAACTTCATTTTGTAATCAAGATATGCTGTTTCTATATCCTTTCTATACAACCGAGAATGTTAATCAAGGTCTCAAATTGTATCCTAGCAAAAATGTGTTGCTTGGCAACAGAAGGAAAGATATAATGTTTTCAGATTGTAAAAATCATCCAGGGTTTTATTACTCATTTTTGAATTAAAATGATTTTATTATTTGTGGAAAAATAGCCTGGAGGGAGAAGACGGACCATGGAATCAGTATCTTTTTTGCATTTGTCTTTTAAGCAAGGTTTTAAGCAGGAATTGGATTTTGTCTGTTGGAGCTGTGTAGACACTCTGGCTGTGACTCAGGCTCCTCGTTTGAAGATTTGCTCAGTCTACTCATTATTGACGGAGATCTAACCTCTCTCCCCTGTGACAGTTCAAGGGCCCTCAAGGTCTTTTTCAGAACCAACCCCCATCCCCATCTTGTGAGCTTAATGAGGTTTGTTGATGGTCTGAGTGCCTCTTTCAAAATGTGCTCACTTTGGTTTTAAGAATTGCGAAAGATTCGGTACTGTGCACACCAGTACTTTCCTATTTCAGAATCCTAGAAATGACCAGATTGCTGAGATTGAGTTGCTTTTTTCAAGGACATGGCACAGAGCAGAGCTGAGGACTAAAGTTCCCCCGTTGAGCATCAAGGAATAACTACAGTTAAGAACTTCCTTTACGAACCCAGAATTACTTTCTGACTCTGCTACTTAGGAGTTCTGTGGTATTAACCAAATTCTTAACATATCTGTGCCCTAGTTTCCTGATCCATACAGTGAGGGTATTAATAGTACTTCCCTTAATAAAGTTCTCAGAATTAAATAAGACAGCACACTGCTTGGCACACAGCAAGTATACAATGCCTTTTCTTTCATTATTAATATTAGGTATTAAAAGGCAATAACACAAAAGCCTACACATTATCTTCTCTCTCCTCCTCCTATTTATTTACTTCCATTCTACTTTACCATACTGAGATACAAAGCCAAATGAAGAGACTTTTATTATACCTTCTAAGCTTTAAATTCATTGGACAGTAATATTGAGCTTTTCATGATTGCAAATAATGAGCTTTCATATAAAGGCTTTGCCATTGCACGACTGAAATAAAGAGAACTGGATGCCTGGGATGATTGCAAAGCCTCCTGAAGACCTTACATTTCTTCCTGATTAGGATTCTCTTTGTTCTGCAAAACCAAGCCAACGGCAAAGGATTTTCCTACCCAAAACCAGGACTGCTGTGACTTGAGTACTTTTACCAGCTTAACTAGTGATGACGTTTTGGGGGCGGTAGTGGGGTGGTCCAGAGAAGAATGGCCAAGAAAGAATTCCTGAAGACCTCTTTTGTTGCAAAGAGGTGATTTTATTAAAGCACAGGGGCCAGGACCCTTGGGCCGGAAGAGCTGTAATGGGATCATGACAGGCAACTCATTATATCCCCTCAGGTTGGACGGGGGTTAGGGATAGAGTAAGTGTCTAAGGAATTTTGGAAGCAAGGTTTCTAGGACCTTGAGTGGCTAGCTGTTGGTAGGGAAATGCCATTGATTACCACTTAATAAAACCTCAGTCATGAGACCCTTTTAGGTGTGTATTGGGGAGACAGTAAGCTTGGAGTATGGTTGCCGGCATATATCTTGAGATAAAGGAAGTAGACTTAAAGGATACTTGAGGTTGGGATAATGTTAACTAAAGTTGTTTTTTGCCTCCAGCAAAATGTTATCCTGGAGGCAGCTGAGTTCCTAGAGGGAGGCCGCTGCTGGTTTCAGGGACTTGTCAATGGGCTGTAGGCAGTAAGGGAATTTAATTTTCCGTTTGCCTTAGTTTCCCACATCACCACGGCAAGCACTTAAACCCCTTTCCTTTGTTCTTGGGTAGCCCGGAGTGTCCAAGGAATATCACACTCACACGTATTTCATTGAGGGGTGTGTGTGTGTGTGTGTGTGTGTGTGTGTGTGTGTGTATCAGGCTGTAATTTGCCCTCAGGACCTATCCCCTATCCCCGCTGTTTGGAAATTTTGTTTTTCTAGGGTGTATCTAAAGTTTCATTTGTCCATCTCATGTCCCGTGTGCGTGCGTGTGTTCCAGTAAGTGCTTATAAGGAGCTTAATCCTACCAGATTAAGATACAGACTCATGTCTGTGAATACCCATACTATTTTACAACTGTTTTATTTTCTCCTTTTCATTGGCTGAGTTTTTTTTAGACCTGTGCAATGTTCCCTCTAGTTTTTAACAGAAGACCTTGAAGCATGTATTTTTTAGGTAAGATTATAAACATTGTAGCCAGGGATCATGGCAAAAGCTCTGGGTCAGTCATTGCCAGTCTTCTTAGACCTTAGTTTGGCAAAGTTTTGTGAAAAGTTGGGTACTGGTGGCAAGCCCGGAGTATAAAGTAGAGGAGGGGGAAAGTAAGAGAGGAAATGGAGCAGCACATCTGATAGCATGGACCTCTGATTTTTGCTTGAAGTGACCATAAACTTGCTTTAGTTTTGTTTTTAAAGACAGACGAACCAAGGTGAAGCACAGTTATAAACAGCCAAATCTATCAGTCTAGAGTTTTCTTCCAAACGAAATATGAAACGTGATCAATGTTTCAAAACATTATATGGGACACATTTGACGTAAAGAGCCTACGTGGTCTTTGTGTCGTGTCTGAGGCAGAGGTGAATCCGTCTCAGCAAATGGGTTTTCACCAGGCAATCAATAAGGCTCGCACCTTGAGCTAACTTTGCTTTAGCTCTAGTAAGATGTATCTGGGTTTGGATTCTGCTATTACACTCAGAAAATTTGTTTCTTTGTTGTCAGAGTTTTGGTGAGGTTGGTTGTCTGTAAAATTATGCTTAAGTAAGTATAGTTGGGCCATTTTTTTTTTTTTTAAATACTGGACAGTGTCCTTTTCAGAATCAGCCAGTGAAATTTAGCAAGGTCTTAGGCAGTATTGAGCCCAACGTACTCAACATTCTACCCTCTGTAGCTCATCTTTAGTTTCATTTTCTTGAGGCTGGATGAAATTTACACAATTACTTAGATTAATGGAACTGAATAAATCCCTCTCTGCTTCCGATATTAGTAACTCATGAGTGATCATTTAGGAACACAGACTTACTCTAAGGGATAAATACGTAGGGCAGATGATGTAATTCCTGGACACGGGCAGTAAAAGTACAAGCGGTTGTCACTTTTTCGTGCTCCCTGCTCTCTTAATTAGTCATTGAAAACCTCATAAAAGAAGTAATGACTCATTCCTTTTTATAGGCAATCCCAGGAGTTCATATTTATTTTCTTGCTATTAGAAATACTGCTGCTAAACTGCAAAGCCCACATTATTTTCCAGTGGTTTTAAGCTTGATGTTGAAAATGAGATGTTAAAAGCATAAATGGAACCCTCTTCCTCTGCTCTTCCCATGGCTGCTACCTCTTGTCATTCCGGTTTCGGAGTCTTCCCCCGAGTTCCCAATTTAGAGAAGTCTCTCTGCTTCTGACTCTGGTTTCTTTCTTTCTTTCTTTCCAAAGCAACAATCGCATTTGAAAACTTCTGGTGGATTTTTTTTCTTGTTCGTTGTCTTTTCATTTACTCAAATGTCAGCTCCATGAATGGAAGGCCCTAAGCTGTCACTCAGTACTTGCTTCTGCCCTGCCTCCCCCTCCAAGAGCCTTCAGAGAGGGCAAGGTTGGTGCAGGGTAGATGAATGCTGGAAGAAATAAGAAAAGAGCAAGAAGGAACTGTTCCCTGTTCAGATGGTGCTTTTTTCCCATTCTTTAGCTACTGAAAATCTCTTAGACACTTAAGTGAGTTGCCAAGCATGATCTCTTGCCTCCTTCTCTTTCTGGGCTTTCTCTTAGCCTTGAGCTTTTGGTCTCCCTCTTCTGCCTGACCTCCCTGTGGGAGGATGCTCTTCAGGATCCTTCCCTTTCTTACCTACATTCTTAGGTAATTTCATCTGGTCCCATGGATTTAAATATTAAATACAGAGGGGGTGCCTAGGTGGCTCAGTCGGTTGAGCATACGACTTCGGTCATGATCAGGTCATGATCTCACGGTTCGTGGGTTCGAGCCCCGTGTCTAGCTCTGTGCTGACAGCTAGCCCAGAGCCTGGAGCCTGTTTCTGATTCTGTGTCTCCTTCTCTCTCTGACCTTCCCCTGTTCATGCTGTCTCTCTTCCAGAAAGAAATAAAACACTTTAAAAAAAAAAAAAAAAAGGAATGACTGAAAATGGGAATACAGTTGATCTGTGGTTCGGGATTTGTCCTTTGTGTTAAAGCATGACCAGTGTCTTTTGTGTTGTGCAAATATAAATGTCTCAGAAATGTGCAGGGCTCTGGGGCGGGGGGTGGTGGGTTAAGTATCTGACTCCTGGTCTTGGCTCAGGTTGTGATCTTGTGNAGGGCGGTGGGGGGGGCCTACTTGGGATTCTCTGTCTCCCTTTCTCTCTGCCCCTCTCCCACTTGCACTTGCACATGTGTGCTCTCTCTCTCTCTCAAATATTAAAAAAAGAAATATGCATATGAAAGAAGAAAGGCTTACGTGTGAGCTGAGAAGTCAAGACCTCACCAACCTGTCCAGCTTTTGGTAAACCTACGCTGCTGATGTATTGGTGTGGATTGACAGGACTCTCCTGGACAGAAGAGGAAACTGAGGCTCTGATGAGTTGTCACTTGGCAGATGACATAGCTGGTGACTGAGGGGCGAGGACTAGAACCTTGTCTTTCTGACTATAGAGCCTGTTCTACAATGATAAAACTACAGCTTTCTTGTCTTGTCCTTTTGAAAAATAGCAGAGGGAATACATGTTAAACATTTGTGTTGAGGAATCCTGGCATGCTCTAAGGTAAAAGTCAGCCAAATTTTTCTGTAAAAAAACTAGATAGTAAATATTTAGGCTGGGTTTCTGGGCCAATAGGTCTCTGTCATAACTACTCAGCTCTACTATTACAGTCCCAAACAAATGATAGGGAATATATAAACAAATGGATGTGGCTGTGTTCCAATAAAACTTTATAGGCACTAAAATTTGCCTTGTAGATCATTTCACGGGTCACAAAATACGGTTAAAGAACTTCCTTTTCCACTGTTGGAAAATGTAAAACTCATTCTTAGTTTCTGGAACAAACAAAAACAATCAGTGAGATTTAGCCCAGGGGTCATAGTTTGCTAATCTCTGCTCTAATGGATGTTGTAAGAGTTTTCAAGTGCTATATTTGTGAATCTAAGAATGGTCTCCGGGACTCCCTCTGAATTGCAGCTACTGGAAGCTCTTGAGAGAAGGCTCTTGGGGTGTTACTCGCCGTGGTTTTCTGGGGGGGAGTTTTTTGTTTGTTTTTTCTTTTTCTTTTTTCTTTTTTTTTTAACCAATGCTTGCTTGAGTTGATCCCATTTTGTTGAGTCCTATTTTGCAGTCTGCAAGGAAAAAAAGATTCTCCTTTCATTTTAGGTCAAAAGAAAAGGGGAAAAGTCAGCTGATGCATAATCAGATTGGAAATGCACCAAGGGCTGAGTTATTTTTCAAGTATTATTTTCATACTTCAGTGCTAAGATCTTGAGGGATAAAATTTACACCAAAGGTTCAGCGGCACCTGAGAAATGCTCTCTCCACCGGAATGGTAGCTAGAACATCTTTCATTTGTGGATGGTGTGGCTAACAGTGTAGCACAAGTATTGCTTGTTCCAGTCTTCTTTTATTTGCAAATTCTTTCTTCCCAGACTGACCACATTAAAATGAAGAAGGCTGTGTCTTGCTTTTTAGTACAAGGCTGTCTTGGGTATTCATGTAACTCTCCTTCCTCCACGAATGAGAATAACATGCCTGCTCAATTGAGCTCATGAGTTCTTTGTTTTATTAGTGAGCTTTCTCCTTTCCCTCATTATCTCTGGGTGCTTCTTTCCCGATAGTCCTCTCACTCTGCCGTCTGTCATGGGTTTTGGGTATGGGTGCTGGCTTTGTTTCTGTCTTTGCATTGGGCTTTTGAAGGGAAGGGTCTGTCTTTCTTTCTTGTCTTTATGGACTCTGCAGCCCTTAGCATGGCTATTGGGCCCTTACTGGGATCTCAGGAGAAAGGTGTTGAATTGGACTGACCACCCTCTGAGCCATCTTAGGCTTTCTTTCCCAAGTATGGCTCTTACCAATTCAAATGTATTGGCTACAATTATTTTTCTGATTAAAAAAAATTGAACCTCCATGGATTTTCATTTTCTCTTGGGTTTCCTGCTTTTCCCCATCTGGGTTCTTTGGAAGTCCCTCAGTGTTTTTCTCAAAGTTGCCTGCTTCATTTCTGTCACTAATGATTTATCATTTACTCTTTTCTCCTCTCTGGGTTTCATTTCCCTTGGAAATACGCCTGTGGTCGAGAGCCACCTTAGACCTTTCTTAAAGATATTCAGAATTGATCTAATCTTTCTAACCCCTTAATTACGTATTCATGTTCCTTCACTTGAGTATTTACACATTCTTTTTATGTCCTACCTGTTTGCTGACTTAGGGAAGACACAATGATTCTAATTATTTGGTGAATAATAATTACCATATTATGAAAGGTTGAACAGTTTTTATCATCTGTGTTGACAGAAATAGCTTAGTAAATGTTCCCATATACCTATAAGCCTGGGCATAAATGAGTTGATCTCAGGTTGTGAAAAACCGTTTACTAAAATCAGAAACAAGTCAAAACAGATGTAAGGTTTTGGGGTCATTAATTTCCATTAAACTTCCATGAAGCCCTATGAACAAGCTAAAAATACCTTCAGTGGAATGATATGAAATGCCATCTTCCATGGTGTGCAGAGTGATAGGAGGAAGATACAAGGCTAAATACTGAAGACTTTTAATTTGCAAACTTACCTAAATAAAAATGTGGATAATCTCATTACTTAAAAGTCAGTAGAGTAGACACAGGCAGTTTTCTGCATAGATTCCTCCTGTGATTTTTTTTTTTTTTTGTCAAGGTCCACTTATTATAGAACCAACCAGAGTTTTGATCAAATAACCATCATTAGATGTAATTTGAAAAATAATATAATACCATAGGAGGCTTATTTGATACTGGTCTTCACACATGAATGAAAAAGGTAAATTACAGAAAAGCCAGAACTAATCAATAAGAGAAGCAGAATGTGCAAGATATGAAAAAGAGATGAGGTTTTCTCCTCCACGTTAGTATTTATCTACCAGATGTCTCCTGAGCAAATGTGTTGTGCACCTAATGGTAAACACTGGCATTGACGTCATGATATTAAGTCTCTTGAAAAATGGGCAGTCTAGCAGAGGAGAGAGAGATGTATAAAGTCAAATAGAAATTCCATAAAGGTGATACTAAAACAATCTGTAATAATTAAGAGAAACCGCTGTTTTTGGCCAAGCGTATAAGTCCTTGTGGAAGAGGCATGTTTCAGATCCCCTTTCAAAACAGGGGTATGTGGTAACTAGGAGAGCATTCCTGTTGCAGGGAGAGTCCCAAGCAAGAAACAAAAGGAAAGAACTACAAAGCTTGAATAGGAAACTGTGAGAAGTTCAGTTTGTTTGGGGTTCAGGTAATAATGTTGGAAATACAAGCATGGTATTTGAATAATATCGGACATGATAACAATAATAGAAGAGTAACTTCCTTCCAGGGTCACGTGAGCATTGGGAGTAATGCAAGAAAATTCTTTTGCAATCCCTGGTAACTAGCGTGCACTCTTTGGTATTAGGCAGACAAGACGAAGCTGCTCGCTGAGCAGAAAAGTGACACCATCATGTGCCCAATGGAGCGGAGGGGAGAGACTCGGAGGCAACGTGGGAGGCTAGGAGAGGTAACAAGGTCTGTTCTCTGCTTGACTTCTAAAGTCCATTTCTGGTCTTGACCTGTCCCTTGAGCTGAAGTCAAGCACAGATGATAATGAGAGAGGAGCTGAGAAGGTTTGGGGACTGTCAAGATGGAAAAGGAAGAGCAATTTAAGGGGGCTACCGGAAGTGTGACCTCACACTTCTTGACATTTTATGAGAGATTCATTTTCATTTTTTTCTTAACTCTCCTTCCATTTTACACATTCTGTTTTAAGGATCTAAAAATGTCCTGTATGGTGTCAGGACAAGGGGCGATGATTTGAGGCAGACAAGATCAAATAAGCTTGCAGTCAGTGGAGGAATGAAAAGACCTGGGTCTTCAGGATGAGTTCTTTGGTCTCTGTAAATGGCTGCTCCAGCATTTTGACCTCCCATTTGTGCAAATTTCTTAGGCTCCTTCTGTCACCATCACCGCCATCACCATTGTTCTCATTCCTATTCTCATGCCTGAATGTGTGAATGACGCAGTCACCCATGGGGTGCTAGATTGTCTTTTGAGATAGGAACATAGTGGGGCTAATTCCCTATAAGAATGTTGTTTCTATCATATTCTTTGTCTGGTCCAGCTTTCCTATGGACTCCTTTACATGGCTCATCAAAGTATTTTAGCTGGTTGCTAATCCGTGCATAGTGCTGCTTTTGGTGCATAGGGGCATTTCTAAATGATTGTTATTTTGGCATTTCTTTTATATTGGGATTCCCGTTGGAGATAGATCTATAATCTGGATCCTTGCTGAGAGGGCCAGCCACAGGACTTGCCCCATGTGGAGAGCCACTCACTCAAATATGGCTTGTGCAGTTCATCAAAGCCAGATAGATGTTCTCTTTAGATTCCTGTCATGACTTAGCACATGTAATTTACACTTAGTTCTTCAAGCTTATTGTTACGGTTATAATTCAAATAGCAGGCAGACCTAGCTTATTTGACTGGAAAAGCTGGTGTTTCTGCTATAATGTTGCCTTTTTGCCGTGATGGAGGTTCAGTAGAGTTATACCTTAAAGAAATTCAGTAGAGGAGAAAAAAAAATCATCTAAGAATCTTGATAACTGATAACAGTAATTGCTAATGTTTATCAAGCACTCCATGAAGCAGTTTACATGAACCTCTCATCCCTATTTCAAAGGTAAAGAGACTGCATTTGGGAGATTAAGAAACTTGGTCCAAATCTTCTCACCAGTACGCAGTGGAACTAAGACTCAAGCTCCGATCTCCTCCCTGGTTTGCTGCAACTCTTAACGGTGATGCTATACTTCCTTCTAACAATGGAATGATAATTAAAAAAAGGGACAAGATTGGCAGTCACAGAATGTTTAATGAAGTGCTACCTGTTTAGTGAGTGAAGAAGATGACACTGGTTAGGTGCCTACTGTAGGCGCCAGGTAGAGATTGATGGCTTGCTCTAGTGCCATAGGCTGTGAGCTACACGAGATGCTTATTTTCTTATTGTATCCTCATGGCAGCTTTAAAAGGTAGATGATCTTATTTCCGTTTTATAGAGTTGAAAGCTGAGGTTTTAAGAGGTAAACTCCTCAAGTTCACCCACAGCCAGTTTGTTGTGGAGCTGGGCTTTGAAGCCAGGTGTGCCTCTGACTATACACTGTGCTGTGCGGCCGTGAGGGAGTGGGCTCCTATAAAAGCAACACGCAGCATTCACCTTGGTCATGAAAAAATACAACACAGTGTGTCCTTTTCTTAAGAATACGGTTCATTATCTAGGACTCGTTCATAGCCCAGTCTGTGTAGCCCATGTTTTCATTTGGTTGAACATTATACAAATACACTTACAATGTGGAGAAAATCTTGGAAAATTATTTGGAGGCTTTGTTTTTATGAGGATACTTGCTTAATTAGAGTGACAGAATGGTGTGGTTTGTTCCCATGCTCCTTCATTTTTCCCTTCAAAAAACTGATCATTTTCCTAGTACAAGACCACTTGGTACCTGCTGTGTGAGAATAATACACTTGGATTATTTTGAGTCTTGGGCACAGTCTACACAAAACCAGCCTTTTTCACGGAGGACTGACTCATTTGGTAAGTCACCACGTACATGAGTAACTGTAGCCGTATGGCTCTGAGATGAGTGTTTGCTAAAAGTTATTTAATTACTTTATGTCTTTTTATTTTGTGTTTTCCTCACGAGCTCATCATACTCGTATGCTTGATACTTATTTCAGAACAACGTGGATCCTTAGGCTTAAGGATTTACTGGGCATCTAAAAAAAAAATGCAAGGAAACTTGAAAAGAGAGGTAGATTTGCTGTCTTAAAGCGTGCTGAAATTTAAAATGTTGAAAGACAAGAGTGTGCTTTTGAGGTTCCCCGAGTAGACCTTTCACTGTCTTTTTTATTGAGCCAGTAGTCAAGGTCACATAGAACTGTGGAGTATGCACAGACAACTTGTTTGGGTCAGAAAAAGAGGTAATTAAATGTCCTGAGACTCAAGGTACATGTCATACTCTTTTCTTTGTTCAAAAGTGGGTAATACGTCTGGATGATGAAGCCCAAAAGAGAAAAGGCATAAAGCGATAATGATTATCAAGCCAGGCTGACGAATGCCTTGGATTGGCTCGTACAGACTACTCTCTGTAGGTTTTATCTGGCATATTCCTGTTTCCTCTTTAAAAAAACTTTGTAGGAAGCAACCTGCTGCTGGGAGGTAGCCAAGTGCATTTCTGTTTGAATCACTTAGGTTAGGGTCTGGAGCCTTGTAAAACAACTGAAATACTCTGAGACCTATGGCATATTTGAGAAATAAATTGGAAGTATTCATTTCTGTGATGAGGGTTCATTAAAAATTATTTTGGGGGATGAGTTTTGCTTTGCTAAGTGTGTTTATCCTGGGTTCTTCAGACCAAGCTACATATTATATCCAGGTTTTGGACTTTGGAAAGGGCTGGGTCTGGCCTCATTCAGTGAGCAGACTATTCTGACCCTTGGGTGACAGCAACTGGCAGTATGATGTGAGCATTTGTTGGAGAATTTCTGGGGAAAGCTTTTGGAATCATACTTTCAAGTCATGATTTGATATTTTTGTCAACTTGTCATTTTATATTACTTATGTCTGTTCCATGGCCAGTTTGTAATGGAATTGCTTGAATTTTTTTTTTTTACCAAGATTTGAATAACCTTAACATCTGCATAGCACTAGCATTCAAAACTTCTTAAAATTTGAGATACAATCAACATACCATAAAATTCATCTTTATTTTTTATTTTATTTTTTTAAGTAACATTTATTTATTTTTGATAGACAGAGAGCACAAATGGAGGAGGGGCAGAGAGAGAGGGAGACACAGAATCTGAAACAGGCTCCAGGCTTTGAGCTGTCAGCACAGAACCCGATGCAGAGCTCAAGCCCACTAACTGTGAGATCATGACCTGAGCTGAAGTCGGAGGCTTAACTGACTGAGCCACCCAGGTGCCCCAGAATTCACCTTTTTAAACATTTGTTTACTTTTGATAGCGAGGGAGAGAGCAGGGAAGGGGCAGAGAGAGGGGGAGACTGAGAATCCCAAGAAGGCTCTGCCATAACGCAGAGCCCAACATGGGACTCAAACTCACGAAGTCTGAGATCATGACCTGAGCCGAAATCAGGAGTCGGATGCTTAACTGCCTGATCCACCCAGGTGCCCCAAAATTCAGCTTTTAAAAAAAGGTTTTGGGTAAATTCACAGGATTGTGCAATCAGTACTGGGTTAATCCCAGATTGAATCCTTTCCATCACTCCAAAAAAAACCTCATACCTATTAGCTCCAGCTCCCCGTCCTTAAATGCCTAGCACCTACTTATATACTTCCTGTCTCTGTGAACTGGTCTGTGCTGGACAGTTCGTAGAAATGGAATCATACAATGTGTGGTCTTTTGTGTCTACCTCTTTCATGTAGTATAATGCTTAAGGTTCATTCATATTGTAGCACATATCAGTGCTTGCATTCTTTTTAAGGCTGTATAATAGTCCACTATATGGATGTACCACATTTTATCCATTCATCAGTTGATGAACATTTGAGTTTCCTTTTTTTTTTTTTTTTTTTGCCTATTAGAAATCATACGGTGTGAATATTTGTGTACAAGTGTTTGTGTGGACATATGTTTTCAATTCTTTGGGGAAATGAAATTGCCGTACCATATGGTAACTCTGTGATTAACTTTTTGAAGAACTGCCAAACTGTTTTCCAAAGTAGCTGTGCCATTTTGCATTCCCACTGGCAACATATAAGGGTTCCAATTTCTCCACATCCTTGTCAACATTTGTTACTCTCTGTTCTTTGGATCATTGCCATCCTAGTAGGTGAAAATGGTATTTCTTGTAGTTCTGATTTGCATTGCCCTAATGACTAATAAACATCTTGTCCTGTCTTATTGGCCATTTGCATGTATCATTTGGATAAATTACTATTTAAATCCTTTGCCCATTTTTTATTGAGTTTCTTTTTGTTTGAGTTCTTGGTATAATCTGATTACATGCTGCTTATCAGATATGATTTGCAAAGAACTTTTCTCATTCTGTAGGCTGTCTTTATTTTTTTGATGATGTCCTTTGAAGCACAACAAAATTTTAATTTTGATGTAGTCCAATTTACCTGTTAGGCTGCTTGTGTTTTTGGTGTCCTAGCTGAGAAACCACAGTCTTCTCCGTAGTCATAAAGATTTATGCCTATGTTTTCTTCTAAGAGATTTGTAGTTTTGCCTCTTGCAGTTTTTTGATCTATTTTGAGTTAAAGTTTGTATATGGTATGTGATAGAGTTCCAATTTCATTATATTTCATGTGGACATACAGTTGTCCCAGCACCATTTGTTGAAAGATGATTCTTTCTCCACTGAATTGTTTTCAGCATCCTTGTGGACAACCACTTGTATGTAAATGTGAGAGTTTATTTCTGGACTCTCTTTGATTCCACTGATCTATATGTTCTTCTGCTAGTACTCTACTGTCTTGATTGCTGAGCTTTGTTGTAAGTCTTGAAGTTGGGAAGGTGAGTCTTCCAACTTTGTTCTTTTTCAATATTATTTTGGTTGGCTTGAATCCCCTGAATTTCTGTATGTATTTTTGTTTAAGTTTGTCAATTTCTTCAAAGGAGTCAGCTAGGATCTTGAAAGGGATTGTACTCCCTGTAGATTAGTTTGGGGAGTATTGCCATTTTAACTGTATTAAGTCATGATTAGTGAACATGGGATATCTTTGCATTTAAAAAGTCTTCTTTAATTTCTTTCAACAGTGTTTTATGGTTTTCAGGGTATATATTTTGCATATCTTTTGTTAAATTTATTTCCAAGGGTTTTTTTTTTTTTTTTTGATGACCTTGTAAATGGAATTGTTAAATTCATTTTAGGATTGTTGATTGCTGGTGTATGGAAATACCCTTGACTTTTGTATCCTGCAAACTTACTGAATTCTGTAATTACCTCTAAGACTTAATTGTGTATTCTTTAGGATTTTCTAAATACAAGATCATGCCATCTACAAAGAGATACAGATTTTGCTTTTTTTCCAGCCTGGATGCTTACTATTTCATTTTCTTTCTGATTTTTCTAGATGAAATCTCCAGTACAAAGTAGAATGGAAATAGTGAGAGAGGACCTCTCGATTTCGTTTCTAACTTTAGAGGAAAAATTTTAGTCTTTACTAAGTATGTTAGCTGTGGATTTGTCATAGAACCTTTTATGGTGTTGAGGATATCTGCTTTTTCCTGGTTTGTCCTGTTTTTATTATGAAAGGGTGTTGGATTTTATCAGATGTGTTTTTGTCCTTTATCCTATTACTATGGTGTATTATGTTGATTTTCCTATGTTAACCAACTTTGCGTTCCTGAAGTAAATTTAGCTCGGTCATTGGTTATAATCTTTTTTATGTTTAAAATCAATTTCAGTGGAATTCAGGCAGTGAGGTGAGATGATGGAGGTATGGTGATCTGAACTGACATTTGAAGGCAAATCCTAGCGTTTTAGAGGATAGTTGCTTTATTTGGTTCTAGACATTCCAGATGAGTCCCTGGAAAACCAAACTATCCTGAGGGTAGAGAGAAACTGTGCTGTTGCCAAGAAACGTTTCCCTAGAGTGTATGTGTTACTTTTAAAACCTGTACCCACCATCTAATTCTTAAATGGTGTGGGGTGACTGGATAGCTCAGTCGGTTAAGTATCTGGCTCTTGATTTTTGGCTCAGGTCATGATCTTACAGTTTGTGAGTTCAAGCCTCATGCTGGGCCCTGGGCTAACAGTGTGGAGCCTGCTTAGAATTCTCTCTCTCCTCTTTTGGCCCCTCCTCCACTTGTGTGTGCTCTCTCTCTCACTCTCTCTCTCAAAATAAACTTTAAAGCAAAATATTAAAAATAAATAAATCTTAAATGATGACATTTGGAGAAAGGACAGGAGGTTTTTGTTTTTTAACAGTTTGTTGGAAAGATAATAGACTCAGTGTAAAGTAATGAAAGAGGGAAAACATAAGAGGAAGAGTGGACTCAGGGTATGAGAGGATAGTTCACTTTGATTTCAGCATTGTAGTTTTCAATGCACAGATAGACTTTTTTTCATTCAGATTAGAAAACAAAATAAAAACACAGACTTTGTTTCTGACCTGAATGTTGATGTTTTTAGACCCTTTTCCTTCTGACTTCATGGTTTGAATAGATATTTATTTTGAGAAAGAACAACTGATTCTAGTCTTCCTTGCAACCCAAGGGAGGGACTTAAAGGAGCTGTGATTTTTGTGATTTTCAGCCATATTTTCCTGTGAAAACATAGTGATGCTCCACTCTGTAATTTTTAAATTTTTCTAAATTTTTCTAATTTTATTTATGTATTTATTTTTAGAGAGAGTAAGTGAGGGAGGGAGAGGGGCAGAGTTGGAGGAGAGAGTGACTGAGTGGGAGGGAGGGACAGAGAGAGAGGGAGAGGGAGAGAGAGAGAGAGAGAGAGAGAGAGAGCGTGAGCATCCCAGGCAGACTCCATGCTTAGCACAGAGTACAACATGGGGCTTACTCCCATGACCCTGGAACCACAACCTGATCTAAAACCAAGTGTTGGACACTCAACTGACTCAGCCACCCAGCAGGCACCCCTATAATATTTTTATTATGAGGTTTCAGATCTGCTGCATGAATATGATGTCCTCTCAAAACAGGAATGTGCCATAGTACAGGTTCTTCCCAGGAATGAAGATTGGCTTGGGTGTGGTGTGGCTGCCTAATGGGGGGCGGGGGGGGGCGGGATTTTGAAGGTGACCAGAACATAGTGAGCTTTTCCTATTGGTGTCGTGATCCCTTATTTGGGTTGGCACTGTTTTGGTGAAACTTATTGCTTGGGAGAAATAACAGTAGCCCGTTGGTATTCACTGAGAGTGAGTACTGAGAAATTTAAATTTGATTTTAATACCTTCCTGGGGATTATAGACATTGAATATAATAGGTACTTGTGTTGTTGTTTGGACGGAAAAGCAAAGAAACTTGATAGATTTTTTTTCTTGTGCAATTCTTTAAAAAAATTTTTTTTAATTTGAAAATATTTTTATTGCTTATTTTTGAGAGAGCGGGAGAGCAGGGGAGGGTCAGAGAGAGGGAAACATGGAATCCAAAGCAGGCTCCAGGCTCCAAGCTCCAAGTTGTCAGCATAGAGCCCAATGTGGGGCTCGAACTCATAAACCATGAGATCATGACCTGAGCTGAAGTCGAACACTTAACCGACTGACCACCCAGGCGCCCCTTGTGCAGTTTTCCCTTGCATAGACCACATACCTGGTGTTCCTCTCCAACCTTCAAGTATTTGGAGTGTTGTCCTGCTTTTTCTCAATAAAAGTGTTAAGGCCTTTAAATGCAGTAGGAATCCACAGGGAGAAATGGGGTCCTTGAAGCCACCTTGTTTAAATGTGAAGTGCTTTCTTTGGGTATTTCCAAACTATGTCTTGTTTTGATGGTGACTGGTAAGTGTCTCCTTTTATGCTTTGGTAAAACTGTGAAATGGAAAATACCAGGCCATTAGAAAATATAAACAAATAAAGACATCAGAGAGGCTCTGAAGGACACTAAAGATAGGAGGTATTTTCTCTTCTAATAGAGTCTTGTAAAATATAGCCCTTTTTAATCCTCTCCTTTGGATCACAGGCAAAAGGGAGAAAGCATGGATTCAATAAACAAGTGGACAATCTGGGGATATTGGAGTTGCGGTCAGTGTTTTGCTGGTACCAGAAGCTGTTTAGAGCGGTACAAGCCCCTGAGAGAGAAAAGCAAGAATGCTCCAGAATGCTCCATTCGCTGGGAACAGGGAGACGTGTCAGACGTACTGGTGCTTTACCTGCTTGGCAGAAAGTTACAATAACTTAGTCTTTCTCTCTCATTGGATCATTTCAGAAAGTGACAGAGGATTTCAGTGATATTACTCAGATGCCTGTTTCTAGATGTCTCAATTTCTGGAAGTCAAGTTATATCACTGTGATAAATGGTTTTCCTCTAAATATTCTATAGAAACATTGGCTCTGGAGGGAGAATGTTTTGCCAGCTGGCAGGAAGGATGATGGATTTAGGGCGAAGGGCCTATCCTGAGCATGACTGGCCCCATAAAGGGCTTTCTTTTTCAGGTCTCCAGCCTCGATGACCTTTGGTTTAGAGATAGGCCTGGCCTCCTGATCAGGTGTTGGGATGGGGTGGTGCACTCAGGAGACTTATATGCTCTTGAGCCGGTCATGGCTGGCCCTTGGGGAAAAACAGGGAAGCAGGTAACAGGCCATTGGTGCCTGTCCATCTCCCTCCCAGTGCTGGCTTCTCTGCCTTGTGCTGGCCTATCTCTCAAAGCTTCAGTTCCCACTCGAAGACCCTGGCACCCCAAGGCCCCCATTGTGGCAATCCACTCAGTCTTGCGTATCTGGGCCCACATGCCGGTCACTTCTGGGCAGATTCCTGCTTAGACTGATAGGTGGTCCTAGGTGCTGAATGTGTCCTATCTACCTGAGGTGTCTTTATTTTTATTTTTAATAGAGCATTTATTTTTTAATGTTCTTGAGAGACAGAGACAGAGTGTGAGCAGGAGAGGGGCAGAGAGAGAGGGAGACACAGAATCTGAAGCAGGGTCTGGGCTCTGAACTGTCAGCACAGAGCCTGATGTGGGACTCAAACCCACGAACTGCAAGATCATGACATGAGCTGAAGTCAGATGGTTAACTGACTGAGTCATCCAGGCACCCCTAGAGTATATATATATATTTTTAGAGCAGCTTTAGGTTCACAAAAAAAATTGAGCAGAAGGTACAGAGATTTCCCAAATACTCCCAAAGCCACATCTATTTTAACAGTGGCTTCTAACAGTGTAGCAGCTCATCACAGAAACATGGATTTCAGGCAATAGTAGCAATCAGGGAGGGGCTAGAGAATGATCATTGTAAATAATAATTGTGATAATAATAATGACTAACAGGTATTGAGCACTTTTACATGACAAGGAGTGCAGTAAATGTCACGTGCACGTCTTAATTGTAATGACAATACTCTGAGCTGGGTTCCATTAGGATCTCCGCGGTGAGGAAGCTTGAAGAGGCCAGATCACATGTTCAAAGTCAAATAGCTAATGTCTGGCCAAATCAGAGTTCACGTCGGGGAGTTGCACGGCAGAACCCATACTCTTAGCTATTGCGCTTGTCCTGGAGATCACAGCAGGCAGGTGCCTGTATCTGTCAGGGCCCCAAAAGAACAGGTGAGTTTCTAGGCAACAGGCTAAGGGCTGGGGCTGTGACGTCAGTTAAGGGATGAAAGAAGCAGCACAAGGTAGCGCTTGGAGGGAGGACACCAAGGGAATAGTACCAGATCCTCACTTGCTTCCTTCTGTGCAGTGTCTGTGAATGCTGCTCCGTGACCAGGGGAAAGCCAGACCCCAGGAAAGCCCACTGCTACAATCCATATAGACCAGACATGCAGGGACAAGGGAAGGAGGTGGCTGTCACCAGGGGAGAGGGGCCAGCAGACATGAGCTCTACCTTAGGTAGAGGGATGTACCCGCTGTCAAAACACAGCCTGGCAGGGAGAGAACTCTTGTTCTTTCTTGACTCGCATGTCTTCCCACGGCCTCTTGATAGTGGAGCCCAGTGAGAAGCTGGAAAGTAGGGAGAGCTAGGGTGTGCGGTACTCCGGGGCACAGAACAAGCCAGAGGAGGGTAAAGAGAATCTGGAAGAACACACATGCGTGCACGCGCGCGCACACACACACACACACACACACACACAAACTTGCTCACGACCCATCTGTGAATCTGTCCCTGAAGAGCCACCTCAGAAGAAATACCTGGGCAGCCTCCAGGTCACTGGGTCATTGGTCGGCAGCTGTGTTTAGGTCAGTAGTGTTGGTATATACAACATCTTTCACTTGGCCTAGTTATATACACATTGCATCTAAACCTTCCAGAAGAGGCTTTTGTCAATTTGCTTTGCCTTCTGAGAAAAAGCCAGCATATTTGCAGAGGGGCTGCTCTCCTCACATCTGGATGTCTGTGCGGTTTGTAAATCCTTGACCTTGAGGTGGCCCTGGCATGTAGTTATCCTTCTGTGTCTACACCTGGGCCCTGGGGCATTGGAGTCCTTCAGATGCCCCTTCCTTTGATAAACTTTCCGAAGGTTCAGCATTTTCTGTGTCTCATTAAAATTTAATTTGCTGTAACATTGCCAGGCCCAGCCCTGGCGATACTTAAACGGCTTCATTGACTCATTCTTTGTGTTGCCTCTGCTTTAGGAGAATCTGAAACAGTAAATGACATCAGCATCAGCGTGCCAGCAGCCAAGAAGGATGGGCCAGGCTGTGTAGATGAGCTCTGTGTGTTCACAGGTTTGCTTCTCAACAGTATGGTGAGAGTGAGGTAGATGCAAAGGAGCTATGAGATAGTGAGAAGCTTCTGGAAGCAAGTATTCGTTCATTAAGGGCTTGGTACTTGTGGGTTCTGGGGATGCCCACTGAAAATATGGAAAGATTTTCAGTCAGATTGCTTTTCTAGGCATTAGCAATAGAAATGTTCCCTGATTCCAATTGTGTAATTGGAATAAAGACTATAGTGGATTTTTACAACTAATTTCATGTACCCAGGGCTGTGTATATGCAACCTTTGGGAAATATTCTTAGTTTGAAGTTGGAAAGCAAAGTAAATTTTCTGTTGAGAACATAGTTGAGAAGGATGTTAGAAATGTGAACCAAGAATAAGAAGATACAAACCCCACCAGAGAACAAAGGGAAAGAAAAGCTCTCCTTGGACTTCTGGCATAGCCATTGACCTGGCAGCTAGCCTAACCAGGGAAGACACTGGGGAGGGGAGGAAAGAGATCAGGGAAGGTAGGCCCTCCCCCCTCAACCTGCCACTAGCAAGGACATTGAGACTGAGGACTGAGAAGCCTTAAGTCTTCTAAGAAGCAGTGAGTTAGGGATTTCTTTTCTGGGGTTGGAGGAGTGGATGCATACTATGTTTCAAGTTGCTAAAGTCTACTTCTTAATAAAAAATTAAACATCCTAAAAAACTGAACCTGGTTAATCAGCAGTTAGATCTCTGTTCATTGACTGACCACTGGTTATTACCACAGATGGTCCGTTAAACCAGAGCAAATAGAAGAATATTAGAAAGTCACTTGAAGGATTTTAGATGCAGAAGCCTCTTACTGTAAATGTCATTTTTTTCCCCTTCTTTCCAGCCAGATTTTCAGTACATCGCCCTGACCTCCTGTCTCCTGTTCAGTTTTTCACACTAATCCCCTTTTATTTGTTTTTTCCACTTTAGTTCAGTTCGTGTGTGTGTGTGTGTGTGTTTGTGTGTGTGTGTGTGTGTCCGTGTCCTTATGGGATGTTTTTGGTCCCAAACTCTTCTCCATCTGATTTTTACCTGTGCCAGGTGTCTCATCACTCCCTCCCCCAAGCGTGTCCCCTGGAACCTGGAAGTGATGCCTCAGTTCAGCACTTTGTAGACGAAACAGAGGGCTTGAATGCGTGCCTTTGCTCAGGCAGTTCTGCCTCCTGGTAGGTAGCAGACGCTCTGTGTGCCCGGGTCTTCCCATTGCCTGGCATATGTTAGGTGCTTAGTGAATACTTGCTAAACAGTGGCTGTATTCTCAGAAAAATTTGAGCCAGTAGGAGTGGAAAGTGAGGACTTCTGTTGGGGAAGATGTGGGCAGGCTTCGTGTGGCTTCGCATCTGGTGTGGTGGCTCAGGCGTCCCGGCTGCTGGTTCATCTTGGCATCCTGTTGCTTTCATGATTGCTCATTTTCTTTGGGTTCTGCTGTCTCTTTTCCTTTCTTTCTTCTTTTTAAAAAAATTTTTTTTATGTCTTTATTTTATTGTTTGAGAGAGAGACAGAGTGTGAATGGGGGAGGGGCAGAGAGAGAGAGAGGGAGACACAGTATGCGAAGCAGGTTCTAGGCTCTGAGCTGTCAGCACAGAGCCCGACGTGGGGCTCGAACCCACTGACTGTGAGATCATGACCTGAGCCGAAGTCGGCCAATTAACCAACTGAGCCACCAGGCGCCCCTCCTTTCTCTCTTCTTATAGCAAAACTGACGCTTACTGTTTTATCAGGTTGCACCTTCCTCTTGGCTTAACCACCTTGGGCGGTGTTGCTGCAGGCGGCTGGCTTTTTGGTTTCTTTGAGGCTGTCTCTGTGCTGGCTCCTTTTTTCCTTTTCACCTGCCCTGCCTTGCCACGTACTTCCTGCCCTTACTACTGGACTCTTCAACTATCCTCCCTCTTTGGTGCCTCTTGATTCTTCCATTCTGCCAAATGACACAGGTCTTGATCTTTCTAAGATAAAGGGCTTGTGTTTTGTCACACCACATGATCACGGGTGGGGGGGGAGAGGAGGGACCCCGAGAAAATGGAATGTCCACAGCAGGGGACAGAGCAATCATTGTTTCTTCTGTCGGATGGCCTGTGCCCTTCAGTTTGACCTATTTTATTTTTCTGTGGGTTTCATCCCATCAGAGTTTCCCTGGCTGCATCATCTAGTATTTCTCGAGTGCTTTCCTAGACCAGGCATTGTAGGGTTATGGCGAGTAAGCCCAGCCTGCTTGGGTGGAGCATATGGTCTAGTGGAGTGCAACTATGATGTAAAGTTGCAGCTGTGCAAAGGCATAACATGTGAAAGGAGAAATATATTAGACTCAAGGTGCTCTGGCCATTTTTAAAGGCTTTCCACTGAAGTATAATGTACATATACTAGGGTGCACATAGCAGTGTGCAGCCTGATGAATGTTCACAAACTCAATGGTCCTGCCTCGAGAGCACCAGATCAAGAAACAGAACTTGACCAGTCCATAGAAGCCCCTGTTGAAGGATTATAGCTTCTGTATTTGCCACCTCTAACACTGCAGGCTGGTTTGGAGCAGGAGTCACATATAAAGCCAGGGAGGGCTGTCTTGAAGCAGCATTGCTTGAGCTGCGAGTTGAGGCATGAGTAGGATAGGAGTTAAGGCAAAAACTGAGGGGAGGGTTTCCGTGACATGAGGGAGCAGGAGGAAGCGTTTTGAGAAACTAAAAAAGCAGTGTGGGATGGGAAGAGGTTTTTTGGGGACACAGGATAAGGCTGGAGAGGAAGGGAAGGCTGGACCATGGTGGAGCTCATGGGCCGTTGTATGGATGTATACTCATCCTAAATGGAGTGGAGTTGGGGGAATACATGTGTTTTATAAAGGTCATTCTGGATGTGGAGCAGAGAATGGGTTGAAGAGGGATCACGGTGAATATAAGGAGACCAGTTAGGAGGTTATTGCAGTA
>NW_027530368.1:16784193-16842348 GCF_008692635.1 Crocuta crocuta | reverse complement strand
GTAGTAGTAGCAGTGTAGAGAAATGGGTGGACTTGAGAGAGATTTTTGAGCAAAGATGGGCAGGTCTTGTTATTAGATCAGCTATGAAGACCCAACGAGGAAGGTGTCTAGGCCAGACTTCCTTCTGGCCTGGAAACATGAAAGACTGGTAATGCGAGCTTGCTGAAATCATCTGCTAGCTCAACCAGAGTGGCTTCACAGAATACAGATTTGGTATAAAGTTGACAGAACAGTTTTATGTAATTAGTTTTGTGCCCTTCCAAGCAAATGTTGGCTGTGATGGCTCTAAGTCACAGTGTGGTATGTTGAGTATTAAAAGAATGTGCTGCATTTATTCATGAATCTCCTAACTTCTTCCCCTCAGCTCTATTCTTGAGAAGCATCACACACACATATATACACATGCACATACGCACATGTAGCTTATGTGTATTTTCTCTTTTATCAGACAATAAAACTACCCTGGAGTAGTTGAGTATTTGAAGGAATGATGGTAACTGTTGAATTCAATGAGTTTGGAAGAGTTAATACTTGCTACATGTTCACAGCTCATAAAGCACTCCTTGCAAGTTCTCAGAGGGGCCCCTGCAATCCCATTGGTGACTCTGCAGCTTTTAGTGATGCTCTTTCTCTCTCTACTTGAGCTAGTGATGGTAGCAGGGGTGTCAAGGATAAAAATGTGGATCCTGCTCTGAAACAATTGAATAGAGATGATAACACAGTTATGCCAATGTCTATTGTGTATGATCGTGCCATCCCGATTCATTACCTTATATTAATAACCAACCATTGCATCAAGAGCTGTATTAGACACTGTAGATAAAAAGAAAAGTAACATTGACTGAATTTGCAACTGTTTACTAATTTCTTTATTCTGTGCTGGACCTCGGGTTTCAATGGTGAACTAAAACAAGTACAGTGTCCTTGTTCTCGGAGAGCTTCTAGGCTAGTAGTGGAAATGCACATTAATTAAAGAAACAGACAAATGACACTGATGTGTACCATAAGGGAGAGATGTATGGTGTTATGAGAACATATAAAATGGAATTGGCTCTAGCAAGGGACATCAGCAAAGGCTTCCCTGGGGAAGTGATGAATAAATTGCCAGAATAGTATCATTTGGACAAGAGGGGATGGTGAGAAAAACATTGTCTTGGTCGAGCAGGTTGAAAAGACATGAGAAAGGAGGCAGGCCAGGTTATATGTGAGGAGCACATTAAGCCCCAGATTCTAGGCACTTAGCACCACAAAGGGATGCTCCACCAAGTAGAGGCTTCTCCTTCTAAAGCACTGAAAGTCCCCATAAAGCACTGAAAGAACACCTGGAACAGAACAAAACACCAGGCTTTGGTTTTCTCTCTGGCCGTTCAGAAGTAAAATACTGCTCATGGCCCATTGATCAGACTGATCACATTACCACAGGGAACTGGAAGGTATAATTTTCTATCTCAGGTGATAATAACTGTATGATTATGGCATCTCAAAGGAGCAGAACATATCAGTGGCCATGCAAATGACATCTCAGATGGATTTGGTGGCTTATAAAATGTGGCAGTGAAAGAGGGGAAGGAGTCAAGGAGGAAGTGGTCTTTAGCCCCTGGGTAGGTGTAGAATTAAAGTATAATTCACAAAGTTAAGGAAATGATGGAAACTTTTAGTGGGAGGGAATGTAAGTCTGGTTGAGGTCATGTTTAGTTTGGGGTATTTTTGGAGAAAATGTCTAAGAAGCTGTTGGAAATTCAGGACCAGAGCTTGTAAAACTGAGGGTTGGAGAGGGCATCTTGAGAGCATACAGGAAGCAGTGACAGGTGAAACAAAAACAAAGATGGTAAGAACTGTACCTTGGGGAACCATTCCATGCAGCTGTACCAGGGGGAAAAAAACCCTAATCCCTAGAGAAGAGAAGCAATCAAAGGGCAGCACCTTGAGTAACAGTAGGAAGGGGCATTTCAGTAGGAAGCAGTGGCCAGCACTGCCAGATGCTGTAGACATTAAGAAGATGGAGAATGTGACCAGGTTTCTGGGTTGGGGAATGAGGAGATCTTTGATGATCTTCTAGGAAGGAGAAAGAAAGGGTGGAATTATTTTCATCATTAAAGATTAAAGCCATGGGTTAGGAGGTTTTCAGGGGAGGGAGTGAATCCCTTTTTCAGGGGAGGGACTTGATGATTGGGCTAGAATTGTAATTATATGGACAAAGGAGAACATGAAAACATAGGAAGATGGGGTTTTAGGAGGGAGACCATAGCAGCAGAATCCTGGGTTGGCCTTGGTAACAGGAGGGTATTTCTTTCTTACTGATAAGAGCAGTAGATGGCGGGAGACTTTGAAAATACATAACTTTGAGGTGATGAAGGGGTTGGAGGAGAGAAGAAAAGATGTACATTGAATTCAAGACCCTTAGAGGTTTCCTGCTCAAAATCCTGAAATATATAATAAGTTGCATGTATTTATATAATAACCAAAAATAGATATTCAAGTTAGCTCAAGATGATCAGCATCCAAATCTATCTATATTATAGGCCAGAACTCCTGAGGACCCTATGAAAGGTCTCCTTTTAGGAAATTTAAAACAATAGTAAATGTTACATTTTTAATAATTGTGCATTTATTATTTCTGATTGTGGGAATATAGAACCAACCTGCTGGGAGGGATGGACTCCAGATCTTCTTAACCAGAGTCAAGGTACCTTGTAGGACTGGGAGAATTAATTAGTGGGAATCTTGGAGATGTCAGGGACCTGCTTATTGTAACTGTTAAGTGGGCACACTGTGTCCTTGGTGGCCTATCGATCGATCAGTGTTATCACTTTAAAACCTGCCAGTCAGCCTCGCTGTGAATTGCCTAAAGAAAATTCAATTATAAAGTGGTTGACTGAAATAACTCATGCATAAGGAGGCAATGAATTACACCTCTTAGAATTCATTTGCAGTATTAAGTCAGATATTTTTTTAGAGGATTAGGTCTTCCATGTTCCCTCTAAAAATTCAAAGGAGGGCAGGTCATTTTTATCCCAATTTAAGAGCCACATAGGTCACTCTGGTATTATTTGGCTGGATTTGACTCTCTTGCCCGGCCAGATAAATATAGACCTCCTGGTCCAATGCCTAAGTTGTGTGAATGACTGCCACATACATTTAGCAAGCTCCCTGTGACTCCAGAAGTTGTGAAAAGCGTAAACGGCCCTGCAGACTCACCTGAAAAGATTTTCTTAAATCAGACAGTGGTTGTAAATTGTTGCTAGATGAATGCCATTTATTTTTCACTTTGTGCTTGAAAGTTAAAAAAAAAAAAAAAAAGTGGTAGTAATTTCCTCCTGATTCAACATGTCAAAAATATTTGAGAGGGAAAAGGAGAGAACTCAGTTATAGGGGGAACATTCATCTGAAGGCCACATAGGATCATGCTTCCCATACCATGANATATATATATATATATATATATATATATGTATTAGTGTATGTGAGTATGTGTGTATAATATATGCACCTATCATATATGTGTATATATCAGAGAGATGTGGTAGTATTTAAAGTGAGCCTCAATATAAACTGAACCTAAATTACAGTAGAATAGTGAGAGTATAATGGGGAGTTAGAGGTGAGGGCAGAAAGCAGTGGAAGGAAAACAGGAAAAGTATGTGGGAGGAAGTTAGGTTTGGGCATAAGTTGGCAGCTCTTAGATGCCTGAGTGAGGAGTTGGTATTTTTTGAGTGGAGGAGCTAAGTTATGCTTAAGATATTTAATCAGGTATGTATTCAGGTATGTATAAGATGGGTTAGGAGAGGTACTGGAGGCAAGGAGTTGAGGTAGGGAGCTGGTCTGATTACCTAAATGAGAAATTATAAAGATATGACCAAGGAGAGTTGTGCTCTGAACCTGACATGAAGCAAGAAGATACCAAAGATGTGGATGTCACACTTTTGCATATTAGCGAGTGATGGAGGGAAAGAAAAGGGGATTTAAGATGGTGATAAGTTGTTGAAATCCTTCTGATCAACAGAAATTGGTAAGTCAAGAGGAAGGGCTGTCGTTTGTTTGCCATCAGCTAAGGTACAAAGTTTGTATTTATAATTCTTAAATTATAGACATGTTAGAATTTATCAGATGTTCTTCCTTGAGATGTTGCCCTGAGAGCCATGGACATGACACTGAAGGCATGAATCAGTTGCTGAAGATGGGATATGAGGATGTAGAGGAGTGGAGAGCAGGGTCCAGCAGCACAGTTGCAGGGAGGAGGTGAGGGAGGAGGCATGGCTGTAGAAGGAGATCAAGGAGGAATGACCAGGGACGGAGAAGAAGAATGAAGCCAAAGGAGTGACCTAGAAGCCAGTGGAAGAGTTTGGAGAAGGAGAGTATCAAGGAAAATGAAGCATGAAAGAATGTCTGGTTTCATTCATTAAGATCTTATTAAGAGCCAGAATGTGAGAAATGCAGGGGTAAGTAGGGGAAGGAAGATGAAGGCCATGTGCCTACCACTCTCACTGCTGCTTGTCTTCCATCCTGATTCACCACTGGCCATGGCCTGGTCTTGGCTTGAATCCTTATCCTTAGAGACTTATGGACAGAGGTACCCCTGGGATGAGGCAGGGGTGTGTGTGTGTGTGTGTGTGTGTGTGTGTGTGTATACACACCCAGTATAGACTCTGGTATATATACCAGAACTTTGGTGGAATAGCATGACAGTCAAAAAGGGAATATGGGACCTAGGACAGGAGAGACCTGAATATAATTAAGACACAGATGAAGTCAGTAGAAAAATAATGAGGTTGAACTAGAGAAAAGAACTAAGTTATAAAGTTATGACTTTGCAAAATCCAGCGGGGGAGAAATGAGGTCTGGGTTTGGCTTGGCGAGAACAGGGAATAGTTCTTCCTGGTATATGAGGGAGGGGGTAAAGATACTGAGAACTTTTGGGGCAGAATGGAAGGAAATTTGGAGCACTTGAAGTTGGATTTCCTCAATCTTCTCAGTAAAATGTGAAAGTCCTCTGCAAGAGTGAATAGGTAGGTAAGATGTAGAGCTAAGGCCTTTGAGAAAGTTTAAAAGAAGTCTTAAAGGCCAAGTGGTTCAGAGTCAAGGTGAGATGAATAATAAAAGGTTTCGGCAATCTTGAAGGCCGGGTGAGGTTGGACATCCTATATTTGTAGTAACCTAGGTTACAGCTTTTTCTGGTAGGCTTAACCAGTTGAGGTTATGTAGTGCTGAGGATGCACAGAGCAGGAATATTAACAAATAGGGACTTGAGAGGGCACCTGGGTGGCTCAGTTGGCTAAGCATCCAACTTCGGCTCAGGTCATGATCTCACCGTCTGTGGGTTCGAGCCCTGCATCGGGCTCTGTGCTGACAGCTAGCTCAGAGCCTGGAGCCTGCTTCAGATTCTGTGTCTCCCTCTCTCTCTCTCTGACCCTCTCCTGCTCTACTGTCTCTCTCTCTCTCTCTCTCTCAGAAATAAATAAAACATTAAAAAAAAAAGACAGGGACTTGGGAATGTGGGTGGTTGGGGTACCCTGTTGACAGATTTTTGGTTGAGGCTCATTTTCTATAGATGGGATCAAATGCACACTTTGCTTCATTTTTCTGCAACCCTAGAGGCTGACGTATTGGAATTAATATCTTGGTGGTAGAGAAAAAAAGAGTCCCGAGAGATAGTTGTGGCCACAGAGCTGGTGTGCCCTGGGGTCCCCAGCACCACTTCTCCACCTGTACCCTCTTAGGCCTCCCTCTTCCATCTCTGACCCATCCAGCCCCTCAGCCAACTTGAGAAGGTTGATGAATGTGCACACTGGGAGGTGCCAGTCCACTGGTGGAGGTGGAATCAGTTCTGCTTCTGTACCCCCATGTCTGCTAAGGATGTGCTAAATCTTGACCTTCTCATGGCCATGGAGTGGTCTGTCTCCTTGCCACATGCAGACTCCATATGGGCATCTGCTTCGGTTTCTGTTGAGTGCTCTTCCCTGAGCTTGAGATGACCTGAAACCATGCCTACATGCCTGGCCCTCTGTCTCCTTCCTGGGTCTTCCTAGAGCCTGCTCTCCAGGGGCTAGAAACCTCACCATTGACCTAATTCCTGCCCTTAACAACACAAAGCTGTTTTGTTCTTGCCAAATTCAGCCTATAATGGTACTTAAAATTGTACAGGATGTGATTTCTCCTTGTCTCTTCGGACATTGAATGCTAAATTTCCCATTACTTATCTTCAGGACCAGTCTGATCGCTGGATCATCTTCACCAAACCTAACTGGACCCACTTCTTAAGAATCTATGTTCCTCAGCCCTCAATATTCCCTTGGTCAAACCTGCTCAAATGCTAGCATTTAAGACAAAAAAGAGGGGCGCCTGGGTGGCTTAGTCGGTTAAGCGTCCGACTTTCGCTTAGGTCATGATCTCGCGTTGGTGGGTTCGAGCCCCGCGTCGGGCTCTGTGCTGACTGCCAGCTCAGAGCCTGGAGCCTGCTTCAGTCTGTGACTCCCTCTCTCTCTGGCCCTCCCCTGCTCACGCTGTCTCTCTCTCCTAGAAATAAATAAAACATTAAAAAAAAATTAAAAAAAGGACAAAAAGAGACGTAGGATGTGAAGGGAATCAAAGGGTCAGAGCACAGGCTGACGGATGGATAGCAGTGAAATACCAATGTGAAAGTCAGCATGCATCTTGACGTATAGCAAAGTAGTATGGAACCCAAAAAAAAAAAAAAAAAAAAAAGGGAAAACTAGGGCAATAGACAAAAGAAGGTGACCAGTAATGCATGCTCTTCCTAAAACACCATTTCACCATTTGGCCCCCTGCTTGCCGGAAGAGGGACTGGTTTGAGTTTGACTTTCCTAGGGATTAGAATTGGCCTAGGGGCAGCAGTTAAAAAACTAGAGGTGGATTTTGACCAGGAATCACTAGAATCTTTTTTTGGTCAGTGTTCTTTTCAAGATGATGTTTGCCATTGCCCATTATGTGAGAGGTCATGCTTGAAATAAAACTTCAATGGAACTAATTTATTCAAAGCTGGGCTTCCATGAACATGATAAATTTGTCCCATTTTCCTTGAGCTCCTCTAATGTCATGGTAGCTTATCTGCCAGCAGGAGTTGCAATGTGCTGTGATTTCACAGTTTAGCCTAATAAGCAGGGCGAGGCTGCGTTAGTAATCGTGTTGCCTTCATGACCCAAGTAATCTATTCATTAGGTGTTGGTGCCAGGAGGCCTCTTGGGAGTGAGGTTGCCTGGAGTTGGCATAAACTCCACTGGCTTTGGAGGTATAGGTAGCGTACCTGTCTGGGCTATTACTTTAGTACAAGGATGAGGGTGTTTGGACACCTAAATGAGTGTCCTTTTTAAAACACTTCTAGTGGTTCAGTTTGTTTGCTGAAGATTTCATTTAGCTTGAATGGTCTTTGTATCCTGTTCCAGGGTTTTTAATCTTTATTAGATCTCTGTGTTTCATAGATCTGGCTGTCACAAGAACAATTTTTAAAGTGCACTTAGTGTTACACAACTATTTTGTACAAATCTAGTTTTGTTTCCATCTCTTGAAGACAAACATTGGGTTTTATGATGAAGTTGCCACCGCCCTGAATAGGCAACAGGAATCTGGATTTCTGTCCCAGGTCAGTCCTGTTCTGGGTGATATTGGGGGAAATTTGTGAAATATAGCTTTCCTTGTCTCTTAAAAAACCTCCATCATAAGGGAGATTGTAGAGAAACCTGGGATAGCACTTTCAAAACCACAGGGTTATACAAAATTTGGTGCTATTCTTAGGCTAGAACTGAACCGCGAAGCTTTGCAGAGAGAAATAGAGCAGCAAGATAGGTTGTTTGTAAGCTCGGCATTCTCATCTTCTTTCCTTCCTTGATGAATGTTGTGTGCACATCCTACTGCATCCAAAGTGATTCTGGCTCAGTCCTGCTGCCATTTTGAACATTCATACATCAGTTAACCAGATTCATATGCTAAGATTTATCTTGTTTAAGCCATCTGAAATTCTCCATACATTGTGCCCCAGTAGGATCATTTTGGTGGTATTCACACAAATCTATGCCTCATTTTACTTCAATTTACCCCACATTCAGTGAGTGAGCATCAGGCATATGCAAGGTATGATATATGACATATGCATGGGACAGCCCCTGTTCTCAAGGACTTACTTACCATCTGGTGACATGAGAATAAGCCTGCTATATATTTGCTATTTGAAAAATGGAAGCAGTGCTAGTGAGTTGAGGCAAATTGTGTTGTGGGTGACACGAACTTTTCTGGAACCCCTTCTGTCCTCTTCGATTCACATGCTATTGCACTCAGTTGCCCAGAGCCCAACCCAAGCCATGTGCTGGCCCTTCACACTTCCCCCTTTCTCAGCAGCCACTGCCCTAGTGCCTCTGGAAACTAGGAAAGAACTAATGATATAAACTAATCATACTCCCATTCAGTGTATATTTAGTGAATATCTGCTACATGATGTGCTGAGGAGTTTTGGAATACCTTGAAGCTAAGAGGAGACAATGGAGCATGAGCCCAGTTTCACTGTCATGATGAGATTTCCCATGCTTGGAATAGGAACAGGATCATAGAGGAAATAGGAGAGGGTTTATTTATTTTTGAAAGAGAGAGAGTGAGAGCGAGCAGAGGAGGGACAGACAGAGAGGGACAGAGAGACAGAGACAGGATCCAAAGCAGGCTCTGTGCTGACAGGAGAGAGCACAGTGTGGGGCTCAAACTTATGAAGCCATGAGATCACAACATGAGTTGAAGTTGGACGCTTAACCAACTGAGCTACTCCAGGTACCCCTAAACTGATTCTAATTTGGGTTATTCCAAATTAACCTAATAGTGATTATGGATTTTTAAAAAGAAATTTGGTATGACAAAGAGTGCATCAGATATATTGGAGATTTATTTCAAACAGAATAATAAAGACTTGTTTCACTCTTTCCTGTAACTAATCACTGGAAATGTGTCTCTCAGTCTAATGCAAAATTGACTTTTACTCTACTTTCCTTGTTGGTAAGGGGTGTGTGTGTGTGTGTGTGTGTGTGTGTGTGTGTTTTGCCTCCCTGCATGAGAAGGCCAGGATTGGGCCACTAGGTACTGCTGGATAAGCTGGTGTAACTCAAGTACCCCCAGGTAATAAAGAGTTGTCTTCACCTCTCAGGGAGGTGCTCATCCCCGGTGGTGGCCATCAATAAACAATCCCCACCTTGCTAAGGGTTCATTAAGTTCTCTGTGGTGTCTGCTACCTAGCAGCAGTTGTGTTTGTGAGGTACCACAGCAGGGCCAGACCTCATGTTCAAAGTAAGGTTAAAGGAGGGCATCACTGTCTCTTCTCAGTTTTATGCTTTCCAATGGAGTCCTCACAGGCGAAGCTCCATAGCACAGAGAGTATCCATCTGATGCCAGCACAGTAGTTCACAAACAGAAAATTTAAGGGCTTAGCCACGTGCCTCTAAACAGGGCATTGGGTTTGCCCAGTTTTCCCCACATTGGATCGTTCTGTTACTTTGGCAGAGGATGACTACAGCCTGGATTACATTGCTTGGAAGATAAGAGGCGCCTGAGAACATTTTTTTGTTAAGACCACTTAAAGTGTTGATTAACAAAGAGACCAGCCGGGACCAAATGAATACTCCAATCAGAATAGCACTACCAGCACAAAGCAAGTGAAAGTACTTAATTAGAGTGTGTAAAACTTGACCTTTCTTGGGCACTGTGACATCTTAAAGAAACGCAGTGTCACCCAGAGGTACAGACTCCCTGCTGGGAGGCCCATCACCCTCAGGGATTGCTGAAGTCATGATGCATGAGGGGACTTGATATCCTGGACTTCTTTGTCTTGCACGCCATACATACCTAAAGAGAGCTGCTAGGTAGTAGTAGGCTCTGTTAAGTACTAAAGTTTGATTAAGATACAGATTCTTTTCAACTTGAATGAATGTTTAGGGACCGGTAGAATAATTTTCTTTTCAAGTTTTGTTCCCCTTGGGGAAACATTCTGTGTAATGGAATCAGGACAGGACCTTGAAGTTGACAGTGAGATCCCTGATCCCTTCCCCCAACTCTGCCTGCCTCCTCAGATGAATGGAGTGATGCTCAGAGGGCATCCTGCCTCTGGACTGTTCACCTAAGTTTGCACTTGAACTGTATTTTGGGCTTGTCCCGTGGAGGTGCATCCTGGATGTGAATGTGTGTTCTTGAGAGCGAGAGAGCATGCCTGCGCGTATGGGAGCAGTTTGTTTTGAAAAGTGATGAGTGGGACGCTGTAGACACGTTAGCAGCCGTCTTCCTACAGTAGAGAGTTTGGCTCTTAAAAACCGTGAACTGATTCATTCTCCTTTTACAATGGGGTAAACAGGACAGTTTTTTATGAGGGACTCCTTCTCAGCCTTTTTTCCCAATTTATTTTTATCACCTCCAACTTACCAGTTAAAACACTGGACTGCCCAGAGTTTGAATCCTTGACGCTCTTCCCTTTTCTGATTCTACTCATTCCTGGGTGATTCCATCCGGTCTCACATGTGTATACAGTCCTTATATCTGGTCTGTGTTCTTGACTTTCAAATTTTGTCTATAGCCTTCGCCTTCCTCCAGAACTCCAGATTTTTATATCTGCTTACTGATATTTCTTCTGGACTATCCAGTAGGTTTTCAAAGGTAACATCCTGAACCAAACTTCTGATATTCTATTCCCCACAAAATCCACTTCTCCCATTACCTAATCAGTCTTGGTAGTTAGTAACATCCTTTTTTTCATTTCCCAGACCAGGAACCTAGGTCACCCATGATTCTCACATCCTCTCACCCTCTAAAATTTGATAACCAAAATACCAGCAGACCCTGTCGGCTCTGCTTTCAAAACCTATCCAGAACCTCCCCCCGCCCACCCCTCCCCCTACTGGTACTCTGGTCTCAGATGCCATCTTTTGTCTCTGGGATCATTGTGTTAGTTTCCTACCTGGGGTCCCTGCCGGGACCCTTGCTCCTGACTGTCCTTCACGTGGCACCCAGCGCCATCCTAGCCTTGTGCCACACTGCCATTCACAACCCTCCCAATTGCTTCCGTCTTAGAATCTGAAAGCAAAAGTCCTGATGGCACTGACTGAAGAGGAGGGCCTTTTGTGATCTGGTCCCTGTTTCTCTCTAGCCTCCTTTCCCAGCAAGCTTCCCCTCCCTCCCCTTCAGGCCATGCTTGCATTCTTACTCTTGAGTTGTGCCCCAGGGCTTTTGCATCTGCTGTTCCCTTGACTTTCAACTTCAGGTACTTTGCATGGTTGGACCCTTATAAATTCAGATCCCTGGTAAAATGTCTCCTCGTTAAGGAGGCCTTCCTGGACTTGCCTGTATAAAATAGCACAATCCTAGCCTCCTCATCCTAGAATTACCTCTGCCTCTTAATTTCCTGTGTTTTTCTCCATTGTGCATGTCACTGTGTGACTTAATCAGAGTGTCACTGCTGGGGCAGGGGGAGGCTCAGGCAACCATTGCTCATGGATGTTACCAACAAGCCCAAGGAGTAGGGAGCCAGACAGGGAGAAACAAGGCATTGATAGGGGGAGGGGCCAGCTGCAGAAAGACTGTCCTTCCTTCTGATGCCCCTTTGTGGCAGTATCCGAGTTGCCTGTACTTGAACCAGCTTACTAGAGTAATCTCTTCTGTGGAGAACAGTTGTCACAGCGCAGCTACTAGCAAAGATTAACCATGACTTCTATGAAAAGAATTGAAGAGAGCCTTAAAATTTCAGTTTAGCATTCATGGCTTTGTAGTTTCAGAGTCCTGCATGAGTTAACAGCTTCCCGATTTCCTGTTGTGACTCAAGCGTCTCTGTCCCTTTCCCCCTCTGTGGCTGCTCTTGTCACCTACTTAAAGCCCTGACCCTCAGTGATATCCTCTTTATTAAGAAGGATTATTAGCACTTTCTCCAAATGAGAATGTTTAAAATATATTGACAGTTAATGAAGGCATCTCTGCTGCTGTTAAATGAAGAACAAGATAGAAGGCCGTTAACATTAAGGGTGGGGGCAGGCAGTGGAGGGTGGTTAGCTATGCAAAAAAAGTGATTAGCTGTCGGACCCATTCCCTGCTGAGAACAGGATCTTTGAAGACGTTTTTAATTTGTGAATATACGTCTTGCACACGTGAAGATAGCCTTACTGTTTTTTTAACCTGCCATGTAGAGCTAGCGTAGTATGTACTCATGGACCATGAAATATGTTCATGGGCTTGGTTTGTGGTATTTCCAACTGCGAAGTAGAAGCTGTTCTAAAATGGAACAATTTTCACTGGCCCTAAAAATAGAGATCGACTTCTCCTCCTCCACCCCCCAGACCCCACTTTCCTGCCAGTTCTCACCATCCCTGGCCGAGGCTACAGAACAGGATTCAAGCCAGCTCCCTAGGCAGAGCTCGTTAACAACCAGTATTGCTATTTCTGATGCCTTTTTTTTTTTTAGACACAAAAACTCAAATCTGTGAAAAAAGATTGATTAAACCCTTTGGGAATCATAGTGTTTAAAGTGCCTTTTTTTTTTTTTTTTTTACATCTGGTCCATACCTAAATAATTTTAATCTGTTTTTATCCATGTACTTGTTGTGATTCTCTTTCAGAAAGGAATTGGTGTGTTCATCATAGTGCATAGACCCTTGCGTCTATTCTGACTGGGACCAGATGGGATATGGCTCTGGCATACTGGCATCCAGGGTGAGCCTGGGGTGCTTTTGAGCAGATTATTTTGAGTGCTTACAACCCTCATAAAGCATAAAACTGGCTATGTTAACCCCAGAAGGCAGCCAAGTGGACCCGTATTTCACAGAAACACTAGAGAGCTGGGGTTAGTGTAATTCAGGACAAATTTGGATCCCTCCCTCTCCCCTCACCAAATCACACTTATGGTATAAACTTAATTAGCCAATATCTAACTACCAGGATTTAGAAACAACTGAATTTCTCTATGAACATAATTGAGGGGAAAAGGCTATACAGGCAGTGGTGTAACAGCTAATGATGTCTGGTGTGAAGTTTGCTAGCCTTAGGAAGCCTGTGTCAATAATTTTTCTTAGAATTAATTTTAAGGATAAATCTCCTAGACTTTCTCTGACATCTTCTGTGTGATGGTTAAATCGTGCCCTTGAAGCTTGATACACAAAATAGAGAAAAATATAGATCGGATTTTGCTTTTAATACATTTTAGGTTATTATGTTTTTTTATTCATTTACATTCATTTATCCTATGGAATGTTCAAGACAAAGATCTAATATGCAGAGGCAGACCCAGGTTTTGTGAGGCCTAAAACATGGAGTTTTGGAGGGCATCTTAAAGGAGAACAGAAGACTAGGTACAGTAGAATATAGAATGAGAAAAGAAATCACAGCAAATCACAGCAAATGACGTTTTTTAGAAAGTGAGAAAAACCATTATCATATAATATCCAGAAGAATTATGTAATATTTTAATTAAATGCCTCCATTGTCTGTTGTTTGAAAAATACTTTTGACTCCATGGTCTTTGATCACTTCATACAACAGCAGCTTCTGTAATATTCTCTACAGAGAGATTAGAAAGATAATTGTTTTCTCTCTGATGACTGAACTTTTTTTATTGGTAGTTTAGGAAAATTTTACTTCTTATTAATAATGTCATATATACTTTTCAGCCTTCCTGTCAAATTGGGAAACTCCATGAAGTTTCTTTCACTGTAAATTATCTTTCTGTAAGATTTCAAAGTCTTCTCCATGGACTGATGTCTGGCTCTGAACACTTATTTCAGCTCTTGATTTCCCTTTCCCCACTCAATTTCCTTTTTCATCCTGGCCAGTTTATTTTGACATGTCTGGCCCTGTATCTTTGGGTCATGACACGGAGAATTAGGACGGGAGCATTCCTGGAAGCCATTTCTCCTCCCAGACAGCAGGCAATAACATGCCTCACATAGAAGCGTACACGTATCCTACTAAATGCCAACTAAATGTACTCCCAACTCAACAGCTCCTTAGCTGCATTCCAAATGCCCATAGATGTTACCACGCCACCTGGCAGGGTATATGTGCATGTGTCTCACAGGGTATATGGAGGAGGAAGACTTGGATGAGAAAGGAATAAAAGGAAACCATCTTCATGGTAGTGGTAATGCATCTCACTCGTATAGAATTTACAGAAACGTAAATCTGAACAAACGCGTTGCTAAAGCTCCCCCTGAGTTGTCGAAAGAGGCCCATGCAAGTGAAAGTCCTAAAGCTTAAGCTTCGTTACAGTCTCAGTAAATCTGCCTTATCTAATCTGTATTGATGATTCATCAAATCCATCACCAAGAGTGCTCTCCAGAGAAACAGTGTGGCACTTCCTCTCACCAGCTCCTGTCCCCAGGGTCACATTCAGTTCTCATAATTTAAGCATGTGATTGAAAGTCCCTTTGTGTTTAATTGAAGCTGTCCCACTCCTCCGCATTAGCACTGCCCTCCTCTTGCTGAAAAGGTACCAGGAAAGAAAGCTGTTATTAATTTTTTTTTAAGTGAAGATATGCAAATGTTATGCTGACTCTGGGCACAAGATGGGAGTTGGGAGTTGGGAGTTAACACCCATTCGTTCTCTTGTATTATCTCTGATGATCCATTACCATAAACAGCACTATTATATTTTCCTTCCACATTAGCCTTGCTGGTGATTTTTATTTTATACTCATCATGGGGTATGTATGTCTGTCACTTGGAATGCTGTTAGGGGTCTGGTCTGCTAAATGCTTTCCCATAGTAATGGCATTGTCAGACTAAGTGAGTGGCAGTTTTATATTGTGTGGAAATAGCCTGTCATGTATGCCTCAGCTGTTTTCATTTCATTGCAGGAATTATGAAGATCGTGGCTGGTGAATTTATACACGTATTTATGTCAATCCAGATTGGCTGATCTGTACCTTTCTGTTATACTAATTAGTATAAGTAGGACCCAGAAAGGTTGGACTTATCCTGGTGATTGGAATTGACAACTTGAGGAATTGTGGAAGAATTAGCATCGTTTTCTTAAGTATTATTCATATAATTGTGTAATTTAATAGCAAATAACAATACCTTAAAAAGTTAGTTTATGCTCCTATTAATTCATAAGGTGTCTCTGAAGACTGATTTTTAAAAGAAGTCCTAGAGGTAGAATGTTGCTACTATTCAGATTTCCAAAGAAAATGTGATCATAAAATACCAAAGAACAAGCAAAGCTTCGAGTGGAATAATCTCCTACATCCTGTTTAAATACCGAGGATGAAATGGAATAGACGTTTTGTGGATGCCTACGGTATTATGTCAATTACTGTGTACCCCTGAGCATAGTTGATTCTTCATTTAAATCAAGAAGTGTTAAACCTAGAGGAGTTATTTTTGTACTGATTTTTACAAGCTCAAATTAACTAATAGACTCCCATTTTTATGTTTTTGCTATTTTACATTGTAATGGATCCAAACGAATGGCTTTGCTTGTGTATTCGAAGGTTGAGGGATTTAGAGGCATCCAGAAATCCTCACTGAAGATAAAGGTAATTACCTTAGGAACGCAAGGCAAGCAGGGGCCATGTGATGCTTCCCAGACCGTCTGTCCAGTCACCATGGGAAAAACACTGACTTTGCTACTATTTCGAGTCAGCTTTGATGGGATGGATTAATGTTTATCACGTGCTTGGTGTGTTTCATGTACTCTGTTAATTGATAGTTGTTATATTATTTCCTTGAATCTTCACAACTTTCTGAATTAGATTTTATTATTATCTCCGTTTTCCAGATAAGGAAATAGGCTCAAGGAGGTGCAGTGACTTGCCCAAGATCCACAGCTAATGAGTGGCAGTAAACCCCAGTCTGTGGGGCTCCAGCGTGTTACCCGTTACTAGTACACTATATCACCTCTCCTGTAGGATTTCCTAGACTGGAGTTATGAGGCTAGGCTCAGAAGTGGATCATTCTGAGAAGCTATAGCTTCGGGCCAAGAATTGGTCTTCAGTAGACAGAAGGAGAATTGGAGTAATGAATTACCACTGGGCAGAGCACAGAGGGAGAGTTGGTAGATCCTGTGTGTATGTTTAGAGAAAGCACAGGACTGGATCCCGACAGCTAAGCTATGGTGGAGAGGAGCAGACAGATCTGACGGGCTAGGCGGGGAGGGCTCAGATGCCAAGAAGGCAAGAGCAATAACTGGAAGTGGGAAGCTTGTATGTGAGCCAGAGCTGCTCCCTGCCCTGTCTTATGACACTTTTGCTTTTGGTACACAAACATTACACAACAGGTATCAGATGTATGCGAGTGAGTTTCAGGGCAAAGATGCTGAAGGTTGCCTTATCAAGAAACAGGCCAGGAGTATAAAGTCCGTTAGTTTCTTTCCTCCTCCCTTTCAAGCTGCTCTGATCCATCATTCTATGCCAGAAGTTTGGACTAATTAGAAGGTCTCTACTGCTGGACAGCTCACCAAGCCTCATGGGAGGTGAGGCACAGAGACAAGGGCAGGCATTTCCTCTATGTCTGAGAAAGGGAGAAGCCTCAGATCACGTCAAGGGCTCGGCTGCTTCCAAGACAGCACAAAGATCATACACTCCGGGTCAGAAATACATCAGATCTTGGCTCTTCTGTCAATGGCAGACCCTACCTGGCCCAGTCCTTGCTGTCTGAGAAATTCCAGCATTCGTGAGGTGACGCATAGAGGCTCAAGATTTGCAGCATTTGGATTTGTAAGCTTCCCTCCAGATTTCTTGTAGTTTCTGCCTAGAGTAACAACCCTGGTGGAAAGTTAAGAGGCGTGAGGGTAGGGGTAGATTGCTGATGTTCATTTCCAAATATGTCAGCTGACTGTATTATGAGACTAATAAGAGAGTTTGGGGCTTTGGACATAATTTAAATATTTTTTAAGTGTTTATTTTTAGAGAGAAAGAGGAAGAGAGGAAGCAAGGGAGGGGCAGAGAGAGAGAGAGAGAGAGTGTGTCTGAACCAGGCTCCCAGCTACCAGTGCAGAGCCTGACATGGGGCTAGGACTCCTAGACTGATACCATGACCTGAGCTGAAATCAAGACTCTATGCTTAACCAACTGAACCACCAGGTAACCCTTTGGAAATAAGTTAATGTCTCCACTCAAAATACTACCAAACAATAGTAAACTCATAAAGTGGTATTGATCCCCAAGTTTCACGAAAATGGGTACCAGTGGGTCACAGACTTTAATAAAGTTTAGCAAGGGAAAAAGCATCAAGAGGAGAGGTAACCAACTTAGCAAAACAAAGAAAGCTGTGGTAGCTACCATCTTGCAGAGGGATATACTGACCAATAGCAAGTACATTAAACTTATACAGTCTCTAGCGGTCTTAGAAGTAGCAAGTACCACAGAAGGTGGCAGTGAGATAGGTTCGAAAGCTACCAAAATACATATTCAGAAGTTTCATAAGGAATGGCATAGGAGAGGCTGGGCTTGGATCTTTGGCTGCCTCTCCACGTGATACAGTCCCATGATACTCTTCTCATCAGCCTCCCACCCCTGTGTCCTAGACCTGAGGTTTCTTTGGCAAAATTAACTGGGAAGCTCCCCACTCAGGGATATCACATAAAAAGCAGGGCTAAGATAAGTCAAAGGACTGGAGTGCCTGGGTGGCTCAGTCGGTTGAGCGTCTGAGATCAGGTCATGATCTCACAGTTCGGGAGTTCGAGCCTCACACTGGGCTCCTCTCTCTCTGCCCCTCCCCAACTTGTGCTCTGTCTCTCTGTCTCTCTCAAAAATAAATAAACATTAAAAAAAGGATAAGTCAAAGGACTGAACAACAAGGAGACCCAATAAATCTACAAGGTAGATACTCCTGAGGCAGGAGAGTAGAAAATTAGTGTCTTTAGAAACAGAATGATTCCTGGATGAAGAGATTTCCAGATCCTTATATTTGAGATCCTCTCAAATAAACAAGTAAACAGCTTTTCTTTCTGGCCAATTACTCTTCATTGAAGACTCCAAGGCAAAGTACCAGCGCATATATTCCACCTGTCCAGAGAGATTTTTTTGTGCCTGAACTTGTAAGTGTGAATATGCAGGCAAAGTTTAGATAGCATTAGAAGAAAGCTTTCAAAGTAGGAGAAGCTGATAGGAACAAATTAAGAATAAAAAGAAAATGGGAAAAATGGAGATAAGAAAATGTCAAGATAATTATCTCCTAAAGGGTATTGGTATAGGGCTGTATTTATGAATTAAAGAACGTGATGATAAAGAAAGAATAGAGAAGAGATTTTGGGGCACTTGGGTGGCTCAGTCAGTTAAGCGTCTGACTTCGGCTCAGGTCATGGCCTCTTGGTTTGTGGGTTTGAGTCCCGCATTGGGCTCTGTGCTAATAGCTCAGGGCCTGGAGCCTGCTTTGGATTCTGTTGTCTCCTTCTCTTTCTGCCCCTTCCCCACCTGTTCTCTGTCTCTCAAAAATAAATAAATGTAAACAATAAATTTTAAGAAAAAGATTAGAAAAGAGATCTTCTACATCAAAATGTGCTTAATCAAAATAAAGTTAAAGGAATATTTGGAAGATACCTCTCCAAGAAAGTAAATAAAAAGAAAAACCTTGAAAATAGGGATGAAAGATAGGGAAATAGGAGATCTGTTGGCGAGGGCCGAATCCGATATAAATTCTAGAAAGAGACCACAAAAAAAGATGGTAGGAAATCAACAAGTAAGCATTTTTTTTAAAATCTAAAGACCTGTGTTTTTGAACACATCAAAATTCAGAAAGATGTGTACTTCTAAAGGGCACACTGAGTGCCTTAGTATATGGGAGTAAGACCTAAAACCATTGTGGAATTCCACAGGATAGTAGGGAAAAGAAAGAAAAACAGAAAGGAATTGGAGTCCGATTTTTTCAGTTATCACATTGGATTCTAGAACACAAAGGAATAATACCTTTAAAATAAAGAGGGGATTATCTTCTACTTAATATTTCATGCTTAAGCAAATGATCAACCAAAGGTGAAGTAAAATAATATATTCAGAAAGAAAAGTATTTAAAAATCTACCTTCCATCTGAACTTTCTTGGAAAGTCACTTAGAAGATGCTCTTCAAAAAAATGAATAAATCTAGCCCTAGGAGTAGGGTGATGGGGACATAATGGTATGGTGAAGGAAGACTCCAGAAAAAAAAGGGGGGGGGGTAGAGTTGACAGAAAATCTGATGTTTGTTTATTGGAGTGGGCCAGATCTTCTGTAAGTCATATGGGACATCTGATGGCAAGTACTAAAGGTAAATGAATTGAAACCTGCAAGTAAGAAAACCGGGCCATTATTATTTCTAAGCAAAACACAAAGTTAAAGTAAACATGATCAGAGTAGATAATACTAAGCTTTTTTTTAAGTATCATTGCTTATCAGTGAAATCAGTTGGTAAGTCTCAAATACTATCCCATATTTGAGTAAACTCTATAAATTACCCCAATCCTTGTGGATACCTAGGGAAAAATCCAAGTTGTTGTTGTTTTCTTCTTGTTCCCACCTCCACTCCATCCCATCACTGAACATTTATCCTGTGTTTGTGTTTCACCATTCTGCTTGACCTGTATGTTAGGCAGGGTTCTACACAGAAACACAATTAAAGAGCATGTATGTATGTGTGTCTATGTATATATACATATGTGTGTTCTACCTGTGCACATCCACATGGAAAAAGAAAGATACTGTTTTGAGGAACATTTGGGGAGAGTGGCAAGACTGAAGTTTATAGCGCTCATCGGCAGGCTGGAAATTTAGGTGATGTGACTTTGAGTACAAAATGTGAGCAGGTTAATAGACTGGAAACTCCGGCAAAGTTTATGTTGTAGCCTTGAGGCATAATTGCTGCTTTATTGAGAAACCACAGTCTTTGTTCTTGGGGCCTTCGATTGATTGGATCCATATTGTGTAAGATAACCTGCTTTATGTAAAAGTGTACTGATTGCAAAGATTAATCACATCTACAAACACCTTCACAGAAACATCTAGGCTGGTGTTTGATCAAGCATCTGGGTGCCATAACTCAGCCACGTTGACACAGAACGTTAAGTAATACAATCTGTTGAGCATAATCTGTGTCTCAGGTTGGCCTGTGATAACAAAATACCATAGATGAGCGGCGTAAACAACAGGAGTTTATTTCTCACATTTGAAGAGACTAGAAGTCCAAGATCAAGGTGCCAGCAGAATTAGATGTCTGGTCAAATCTCTCTCCTTGGATTGTAGATGGCTACTTTGTCGCTGTGTCTTCATGTGGTCTTTCCTTGGGGATGGCATTCAGACAAGGAGAGAGACCAAGCAAGCTCCCTGGAGTCTCTTTTTATTAGGGCATGAATCGCATCATAAGTGTTTGACCCTTATGACCTCATCTAAAGTTTGTTATCTCCCAATGGGCCCATCCTCAGATACCATTACCTGAGTGGTTAAGGTTTCAGTATAAGAATTGGGGGGAACATAGTTCACTTGGGAGCAAACAAAATAGAAGTTGGTTCCCTTTTCTGGGAAACAGGAGGCAAAACTTGATCGTGAACCTTCTGACTAACTCTGTCGTTCGGTTTTGGTACCATTGTATGTGTAGTTTTGCAAATTGGGAGAAAAGACAGACAATAAGATGGAAAAATTAAGATCTTGTGGTCTAGCCTCCTGATGTTTCCTCATCCTCCATAGGGTTCTCTTTAAATTTGGTTCAGGAAAGAACTATTTCACACTTAATCAGTTTAGTGAGATTGATAGCTTGGAGACAATTTCACACTATAGGAAATAGATACAGGGCACCTCCCCTTCTTATATTCCTATTAGGTAAATTTAGAAACTCATTAATTTTTTTCTCTTTTTTCTCTTTCTTTCTTTTTTTTTTTTTTTTAACTTAAGCTTTTGAGTGTAAATGTAGAATTATTCCCAGGAATATGCATGGATTGGGTTGCAAGGTTATGGGCCCAGGAATTATTTTTTTTCTTTAGTGCTTTTCATTTAGATTACTGGCTCTTGGTACACTGCATCCTGAGGCTAAGTGGTTAGAGAGACCCAGAAAGGTTTTCAGGTCTTAGTGAATATATTTTAACTGGAGGGTTGATGTACCTCCAGATTGCAATTGCAAACCAGTGACCACTTGGGCAAGCATCATCCTGCTTCAAAAGAAACCTAAGGTCTCAGAATTGTTATGCATTCGAAGGAGCAGGGAATGTAGGCATCAGACCATCTAAAGGCAGCCAAATGCTCTGAGTTGCTAGGTTGCTCTAAGGCCACAGAGCCCTCTTATTTTGACATGTCTTTCTGCCTTCAATGACTGTTGTGATTGTTTCATAATAGCTTAGCAGCTCAAATGAGGAAGCCGCATCCTGGTGCAGTGTGGCAGTTCTTTAATAAAATTTCCCCTGGTCTTCCCTAATTGGGAATTTCTACCTGTGCCTTTGATGTCTGTATCCTAAAATTACAAAGTGGGAAAGGAGGTAAAATTTAAACATCATCTCACGTGGTTTCTCATTTTCCGGGCACGATTAAACCTTTTAGAGCAGATGGTTGTTTGGTTTTCTCCTGAAAACTGGGAACAGAAAATCCTCATTTTCTTAAGAGGCTCTTTCTTCTGTCCATCTGAAATCTCTTCTGCTTTAAATTGCTTATTGATTCTGTATTAATATAGAATCATAGCAGTGTAGAATTTTAAAGTTGAAAATAATTGCTTAAAGATTATTTAACCAATCTCTCCATTTGGCAGTGGAGACATGGGAGCATAAAAAATTCATTTGACCTGTGTAAAGTCATAGGCAGGATTCAAAGCTTACCTTGCTTACTGATAATTGCCTCATATATTGCATTTCAGAATTTTCTGGAAGACATTCTCGAGAGAATCCATATCTTCATTGGTTCATTCATGTCTTTATTCTTTCAGCTAACATTTATTAAACACCTTCAGTGTACAAGTCACCCTGCTCAGCATCGAATGTGCTAACCTGAGTAAGATAAGGTTCTCGACTGTCAGTCTAGTCTCCTAAGGAAGTATCCTGTAGTAGTTTTTTCTTTGGAAACACTGTAATGTAGTGATAATGGCTCTTAGCTTAGCTGAGTTTCTGAGATGTGGTAACTCTTGCTCTGAGTTCAGGAAGATGAGTTGGAGTAACTCAGACAAGAATAAAAGGACACTGGAGAGAGACAGCAGCATTCAGGGGAAGTATCTCAGGAGAGGTCGTGGGTTTCCAGACAGCTTGGTGGGATTAGAGAAGCATGTAAGGACATCTCGGAGATGCAGCTGGGGAGGTAGGCATGACCCCTATCTTGAACGACCGTGGATGCCACAGAAAGTACCAGGAAGTTTTTGAAGGATTGTAGATGGGGGTCTGATGTAATCCTACTTGCCGTTTCGCAGTATCAGTCTGACAGGAGCATGGAGCGTGACGGAGAGGAGCAGCTGGGAGGAGGGAGAGGTTGAGGGAAAGCAGGAGACCGGGTGAGAGCTAATGAAGGCTGAGAAGGGCACTGGAGCGATATGCTTGGGTCAACTGAGAACATAGGAGAATGTGAGGTGAGGGTAGATGACAACAATTTCAGTCTTGAACATGCTGAGTCTGGGGAGCTTAAAAAAAAAACTGGAGTGGAGGGGCACCTGGGTGGCTCAGTCGGTTAAGCGTCCGGCTTTGGCTCAGGTCATGATCTCACAGTTAGTGGGCTCGAGCCCCGCGTCGGGCTCTGTGCTGACAGCAAGCTCAGAACCTGGAGCCTGTTTCAGATTCTGTACCTCTCTCTCTGACCCTCCCCTGCTCACACTGTCTCTCTCTCTCACTCAGAAATAAATAAAAACATTAAAAATTAAAAAAAAAAACAAAACTGGAGTGGGATGTCCCGTGGACAGGTGGATATAGAGACAGTAGCTCAGGACATCCACTCTGTCTAGAGGCTTAGTAGGTGATTGTCCGTGTAAAGTGTATCTTTTCTGTTTTTCCACTGTGCCAATTTCTAGATTCTCTCTTGGTTTGGTTATTGACTCTCCTCCACCTTTTCAAGAAGAAAACCAAGAAAATGATTTCTCCATAACATAAACTGGTTTCGTTGAGTTGAACAGGACAGGGCACATAGATGAAACGGTTTCATTTTTCTTTAATCCCCAGCCTTCAAACAGGCTATGTGGAATTGCTCTTTTAATGATAACTTGGGTAATCGTGGAGCTTTCTGGCCACGTAGAGATATCTAAGAAAGTGTACTCAAGTCTGGTCCTCCTGAATTCTTCAAGTTGATACTTGGCTTGAGGCTCACCTCATTCTCCTGTCCTTTTGAACAGTCCCCAACACGGAGTCTCAGGGGCTTGGCATGGGAGGGACATATTCTGCTTTCTTAGCCCTTTGCCCATTTTTTAGTTGGATTTCTTTTCAATTGAGCTGTACGAGTTCTTTATGTATTTTAGAGATTAACCCCTTATCAGATGGTTTGCAAGTACTTCCTCCTATTGCATAGGTTCCCTTTCATTTTGGTGATTGTTTTGATGCATTTCCACTTGTTTTGCTTTTGTTGCCGGCACTTTTGGTGGCCTATCCAAAAAATCTTTGCTAGGAACACTGTCCAGGAGATTTTGTCCCTGTGTTTTCCTCCAGTAGTTTTTCAATTTCAGGTCTTATTTAAGTCTTTAACCCAGAGCTGATTTTTGTGAGGGGTATAAGAAAGGGGTCCAATTTCATTCTTTTGCAAGTGAATATCCAATTTTCCCAGCACCATTTATTGAAGAGACCATCTTTTCCCCACTGAGTTTTTTTGGCTCCCTTGTCAAATATTAGGTGACTGTATATATGTGGGTCTGTTTCTAGGCTGTTTATTCTCTATCATTGGTTTGTGTGCCTGTTTTTAAGCTAATACCATACGGTTTTGATTACTGTAGCATTGTAATAAAGTTTAATATCAGGAATTACGATGCCTCCAGTTTCATTATATTTTATCAGGATCGCTTGGGAGTCTTTGAAGCTTCCATAAAATTTTAGGATTGATCTATTTTTGTGGAACATGCCAGTATAATTTTGAAAGAATTGCATTGCATCTATAGATCACTTTGGGTAGTGTGGATATTTTAACAATATTCCTCTAATCCATGAGAATGGACTATCTTTCCATTTATTTCTGTCATCTTCAACTTCCAGTGTATAGATCTTTTACCTCCTTTGTTAAATTTATTCCTCGATATTGTTTTTCATGCTTATAAAAGGGATCGTTTTCTTTATTTCTTCTTCAGAGTTCCTCATCAGTCGGTGCACAGAAACAACCGGTTTTTGTATGTTGATTTTGTATCCTGTGCTTTGTCTAACTCGTTTAGTAATTGTAACAGGTTTTTTTTTGGTGGAACCTTTAAGGTTTTCCATATATAAGAATTTACTTTTTTTTTTTTTCCACTTTAGATGCCTTTTATTTCCTTTTCTTGCCTGACTGCTCTGGCTAGGACTTCCAGTACTATGCTGAAAGGACTGGAGAGAATGTGCATACTTATCTTGTTTCTGCTCAGTGGCAAAGCTTTTGACCTTTGCGAGTATGATGTTGGCTATGGATTTGTCATTTATAGCCTGTATCATGTTGAGGTGCATTCCTTCTATACCCAGTGTTTTGAGACTTTTTATCATGAAAGGCTTTTGAATTTTATCAAATGTTTCTTCATCTATTAAGATCATATGAATTTAATCTTCTATTAAGGTGCTATATCATGTTTATTGATTTGTGTATGTGGAATCATCCATGAATCCCTGGAATAAATTCCACTTGATCAGGGCATATAACCCTTTTCACGTGTTGTTGAATTTGGTTTGCTAGGGTTTTCTTGAGCATTTTTGCCTCTATATTCATCAAGAATATTGGTTTCTCGTTTTCCTGTAGTGTTCTTTTCTGGCTTTTGATTCAGGGTCATGCTGGTGTAGTAAAATGAGTTGAAAAATGTTCTCTCCTTTTTTTTGGAACAGTTTGGGAAAAACTGATGTTAATTCTTTAAATCTTTGATAAAATTGACCAGTAAAGTCTTCTGGCCTGAGGCTTTTCTTTGGTAGACTTTTGATAACAGTTTCAGTCTCCTTTTTCTGAATTAATCTGTTCAAATTTTCTGTTTCTTCATGATTCACTCTTGGTAGTTTGCATGTTCTAGAAATATTGATCCATTTCTGTTAGGTTATCCCTTTTGTTTTTTGGCATATAATTGTTCATAGTAATCTCATGATTATTTTTAACTCTGTTAACTCTTCTTTCATTTCTGATTTTATTTGAAGCTTTTCTCTTTTTTTTTCTTAGTGTAGCTAAGAGATTTTCAATTTTATCTTTTCCAAAAACCTGCTTTTAGTTTCATTGATATTTTCTATTGTTTTTCTGATCTCTACTTTGTTCATTTCTGCCTTATCTTTATTTTCTTGCTTCAGCCTATTTTGGACTTTGTTCGTTATTCTTTTTATCATTCCCAGAGGTGTAAAGTTAAGCTTTTTGTTTGTAAACTTTCTTTTTCCTGATTGCAGGTGTTTTGTTACTTTGAACTTCTTTTGCTGCGTGCCATAAGTTTTGGTATGTTGTGTTTCCATTTCATTTCTTCCAAGATATTTTTTTATTTCTCCTTTGACTCATTGTGCATTCGTGAGTGTGTTAATATCCACACATCTTTCAATTTTCCATTTTTCCTTCTGTTACTGATTCTGAAATTTATACCATTGTGGTCAGGAAAGATACTTGGTGTGATTTTAATCTTATGTTTGTTAAAGCTTGTTTTGTCAACTTGGTATATGATCCATTTTCTGTGTTTGCTTGAGAATAATTTGTATTCTTTTGAGGGGAATGTTCTGATATGTTAGGTCCAGTTGATCTAAGGTATGGTTCAAGTCTACTGTTACCTTATTGATTTTCTATCTGTATGATCTATCAATTGTTAAAAGTAGATAATAAAGACCCATACTAGTATTGCATTGTTATCTATTTCTGCCTTCAGCTCTTTTAATATTTGCTTAATAAATTTAGTTGTTTCAGCGTTAGATGCATGTATATTATAATGTTATATCTTCTTGATGAGTTGACTCCTTTAACATCTTGTCTCTTGTTAAAGGTTTTGACTTAGAGTCTATTTTTGTCTGGTAAAACTATAGCTACTCCCTGCTCTCTTCTGTTTTCCATTTGCATGGAATATGTTTTTCCATCCTTTCATTTTGAGCCTATGTGTGTTCTTTCAGCTGATGTCTCTTATAGGCAGCATATAGTTGAGGCTTTCTCTTTTAATCTTTCTGCCACTTTATGCTTTTGATGAGACAATTTAATCCATTTACATTTAAAGTGATTATTGATGGGTAAGTACTAATAATGCCATCTAATTAATTGTTTTCTGACTATACTGCCTTGTTCTTTTCTTCCTTTTTAGCTGACATTTTTTGTGAATTTTCCATAGTGGTTAAACTTTGTTTCACATCTCTTTGTTTTATGTATACAGGCTTTTGCTCTGTACTTACTTTGCGGCTTACATAAAACATCTGATAATTACAACAGTCTATTTTAAACTGGTAACAACTTAACTTTGATAACATACAAAAATTCTGCCGTTTTTCTCCCCTTCCCATATTTTGCTTTTGTAATGTCATAATTTACTTGTGTTTACATTGTATATTCACTAACAAACTATTGCAGCTCTAGTTCTTTTTAATTCCTTTGTAGTTTAAGCCTTCATACTAGTGTTAAGTGATTAACATGCTACAGTATTCCTGTATTAGAGTATTTTGAATTTGACTATATACTTACATTTAACATTGTTCTCATGTTACTAATTACCATGCTTTTATTTAAACTAGAACTTTGGGCATGTTTTGTGAGGCAAGGTGATGAATTCTGCCATAGGTTTGGTTTGTTTGGGGAAGTCTTAATCTGTCTGCATCCCTGAAAGATCTCTTTTCTGGGTAAAGTATTCTTGGTTGGCAGGGTGTGTGTGTGTGTGTGTGTGTGTGTGTGTGTGTGTCTCTTCTTTCTAGTACTTTGAATATATCATCCCATTCTGTTTTGGCCTGCAAGGTTTCTACTGATAAATCTGCTTGTAGCCTGAAGAGGGAGTTCCCTTATATGTGAGAAATTAATTTTCTCTTACTGTTCTCAAAATTCTTTTTGTCTTTGATTTTAGACAGTTTTATTATAATGTGTCTTAGAGAAGATCATTTTAGGTTGATATTTGGGGGTGCTTCAATAACTTGGAAGTCTGAATTTCTCCTCATATTTGGGAAATTCACAGACCTTTCTTTTTTAAAAAAAAAATTTATGTGTATTTATTTTTGAGAGCATGAGAGAGAGCACGATCAGGGGAAGGGCAGAGAGAGAGGGAGGGAGACACAGAATCTGAAGTGGGCTACAGCTTCTGGTCTGTCAGCACAGAGCCTGACGTGGGGCTTGAACACACAAACGGTGAGATCATGACCTGAGCTGAAGTTCGACGCTTAACCGACTGAGCCACCCAGGTGCCCCTATTATTTCTTAAATAAATTTTCTGCTCTTCTCTCCCTCTCTTCTTTTGGAGCTCCAGTAACACATAGATGGTCTCTTTTAACGTTATCCCATAATTCATGTAGACTTTATTCATTCTTTCCATTTTCTTTTCTTTTCCTATGAGTGGATGTGATTTCAAATGACTTGTCCTTTTGTTCATTGGTTGAGTTTTCTGTTAAGGTTCTTTATTGAATTCTTCAGTTCATTTGGCCACCTGGCGCTGCAGGAAGCCACACTTGTAGGGATGAGTTGGGGTGCTGGGTTTGTGGGAGCTCATATGATACCATTTGTGGCTGCAGGAGCAAACCTGTTGCTGAGGTGGGCTTGCTCTGGGATCCATGGTAATGTTGAGCACTGACCTCACTCTCCTTCTCCAGAGATGGTATCTCCCTGTGTGTTGGTTCACCTGGGCTTAAAGGAGGGGTAATGTGGGTAGGTTGAATCTATCTTTTGTACCTACTTAAATGTGCTTTTTGTGTTCCTGTACTTCACCACGTGCTGTAATCCCTGACTTGGAATCCTTGGTTACCGTGAAGGTATTTTCTTTGCAGTTAGTTCAAATTGATATTTCTGGGAAGGAGGGGTGAGTACTAGAAATACCTGTGTTGCATTTGTACTGATGTCACCCCCCCCAAAAAAAACCTTTAAATCCAAAGCCTGAAAGAAAAATAAATCCCAAAGTTTTAAAATCCCTTTTAAACTGCTTTGCAAACTGTCCTCAACCCCTGCTACACATGAGGCATTCATTCAATTAAGACACGGTGTCTGTCATCCTTTCTTACAACCTTTTCACCTTGTGGAGCATTTTCCATTCATTTCTGCACAATCTGATGGTTCATGCAGTTTCTCTGGCCAGGCATTTGGAGTTGGCTTTGCCTTGAGCCAGCTGCACAAGGCACTTCATTTTTAACCCTGAGGTTATATGGTTCAGTTAGGGTCATTATCCTTTCTGGACTTCAGTTTTCTCATCCATAGACTGAGCAATTTAGATCTCGTTTAAAGACCTCTCAAGTGCAGTGTAGCTTAGTGTTTGAAAATGCTTCATGGCTTTGGGTGGGCCACTTCTTTGTCAAAGAGAGTGAGATGTTTAAAGATCCAAACAGTTTGCCAAGAGCGATAGGAATCCGGATGCAGCCACTGAGAAAATCCTTGTTTCCTTCTTAAGTGTTAGATAGTATCAGTGAAGAATGATGTGGATGATGTGGGGGAGAGAGGCAATAATGTTAGCAAATACATCTAACAGAGGAGTCATTTCTGGTCCATCCTCTCCCTCTCTCTCATTCTCTTACACACATGACACACAAACTTTTGGTGAGGAGGTAGTACAATATCCTAATCAAGCTGTATTATTACCTAGGTACTTGACAAACTAATGAACCTTTATATTTTCCTTTAGCATTAAAAATTTGTATTTGTAAGATGTCCTATATTCTGATCTTTTTTTTTTAGGCAAAATTTTAAAGAGTGAGATCCATGTATCATGAGTGTATAATTTGAAGAGTTTTGAAAAATGGTGTTTGTGTAGAATCAATCCTTCAGTGAAGATGTAGGACCTTTCCACCACCCCAGAAAGTAACCTTGTACCCCCTTACACTCAATCTCTAAACCCTCTGGACAATCACTTCTTATTTATAGCACCAGAGATTAGATCTCCCTTTTTTTTGAGCTTCAGGTAAATATAATTATATACTATCTGCTCTTGTGTCTGCAGTCTCTCACTGAACAGATTTCTGAGATTAAGCCATGTTGTTGTGTGTATCGTTAGTTCACTCCTTTTATTGTTTTTTAACACTATGTGTTCTGTTCAGTTATATAAATATAACACAATCTGTTTATACATGATTGTATTCTTTGTTTTTTGTGTTTCCAATTTTGGTCTATAAATGAAGTGATGTGCAACATTATTTGTGGATCTATTTTATCATTTATTTTGAATAAATACATAGTGATATTGCAGGTCATAGGGTAGGTGTGTGTTAAACTTTAGTTTTGTAACAATTGACAGATAATGTCTGAAAGATCATTCCATGCTACCATCATCAGGGTCTGAGAGCTCCAGCTGTTCATCCTATAAACATGTGGTAGTTTCCGGCTTTTTGTTGTAGCCATTCTGGTGGGTATATAATGGTAACTTGCAGTTTTCATTTTCATTCTTGTGATGACTAATGATATCAAACACTTTATGTTGTGAGTATTGGCCATTTGTGTATCTTTGAAATTTTTTAAAGATGTTTTATTTATTTCTGAGAGAGAGACACAGCATGACCAGGGGAGGGTCAGACAGAGGGAATTACAAAATCTGAAGCAGGCTCCAGGCTCTGAGCTAGCTGTTAGCACAGAGCCTGACTTGGGGCTTGATCCCACGAACTGTGAGATCATGACATGAGCCAAAGTCGGCCGCTCAATGGACTGAGCCACCCGTTTGTGTATCTTTTTAGTCAAGTGTCTGTTCATGTATTTTGCCCTATTTATTGGATTGTTGCATCTTTTTTAATGAGTTGTAGTTCTTTTTATGGTCTGTAGTTGTGGATCATATGTGTCACAAATATATGACATGTATCTATGACACATATATATAGCAAAATTTTCAGCCTTAGCTTGACTTGTCATTTTCTTTAATAATTAATAATAATATTTTTCATAGATGAAGAAGAAACCTTAATTTTAATCAAGTTTAGTATGTCAATCTNAAAGGAAAGGTTGCCTCATTAGGAAGTGATGACCAACTGGTATTCTGAATTTTGGTAACATAAATGTTGGCAGAGAGTGACTTGATGTGGGTTCATTTTTACAGTATGGCTTAATACAGATACAGAGAATTGCTAAACCTCATTTGTCACCTTGAAAAGTTAAACTTTTTTTTTTTTTTTTTTTTTTTTTTCCTTTGCACTTTATCCTTTCTAAGAAATCTTTGGCTACTCAAAGATTGCAAATGTTATCCCCTATGTATTTAAATAGAACTATCATTTTAGGTTTTACCTTTAGTTCTATGAACTATTTCAAGTTAAGCCTTTCCTTACATAATAAAAGATAACATAAGGTCACTCTTTCTTCTTTTCCCCCTCACCTGGGTATCCAGGTTCTGGCACAATTTGTTAAAGAATATTGTTTTTCCATTGAATTACTGTGTCAAAGATCAATTGACAATATTTGTGTAGTTCTTTTTCTGGACTCTTCAGTTTGTCTATTCTTTTAATACAACAATGAATTGATAACTGCAGCTTTATAATAATTCTTGGAATCAGGTAGTTTGAATTCTCTAAAATTGTCATTTTGATTAAGATTATTTTGCTCATTTGAAGTCAAATATATTTCAGATTCAATTTATCTGTTTATCTTTAAAAGAAGCCTGATGGGATTTGGATTTAGGTTGTGTTGAATGTATATATCTTAACACTACTGAGACATTCGTTTTACCCTCCATTTGTTTAGGCTTCTTTGATTTCTCTCAGCAGTTTTTTTGTATTTTTCAGAATAATGGTCTTGCACATCTTTTCTTCAATATATTCCTGAAGATTTTTTTATATTGTTAATGGCATTAAAATATTTTCTATTTTTTGTAAGTATAGAGAAATATAGTTGATTTTTGTATGTTAACCTTGTATCCTGTGACAATATTAAATCCTCTTATTCTAGTAGTATAGTAAAATACTTAGAATTTTTTTATGTAAGGTATGATACACACATGAAAACATTTTTATCTGGTTTCAATCTAAATTATTCATTTTTATTCCCTTAGTGTACATGCTAGGAATTCAGATATTATACTGAATAAAATGATAGTTTTGGGGCGCCTGGGTGGCTCAGTCAGTTGAGTCCCACTTCAGCTCACATAATGATCTCACAGTTTGTGGGTTCAAGTCCCACATCAGGCTCTGTGCTGGCAGCTCAGACCCTGGAGCCTGTTTTGGATTCTGTGTCTCCCTCTCTCTCTGCCCTCCTCTGCTCACTCTGTCTCTCAAAAACGAATAAATGTAAAAAAAATTAAAAAAAGAAATGATGGAGTCCTTTCACATCTTAGAGGGAAAGCATTCAATATTCTACTCTTTATTACCTGTCACTTTTTTTTTTTTTAATTTCTAGGAGAGAGAGAGAGACCGCGTGAGCAGGGGAGGGTCAGAGAGAGCGGGAGGCACAGACTGAAACAGCCTCACNCACAGATTGAAACAGGCTCCGGGCTCTGAGCTGGCAGTCAGCACAGAGCCCGACGCGGGGCTCGAACTCCTGAACCGCGAGGTCATGACCCAAGCGAAAGTCGGACGCTTAACTCACTAAGCCACCCAGGCGTCTGTCACTTTTTTTTTAAGTGTGATTGAGGTTTTTAAATTTCTCTTTCATCATTTAACTAATTTTGTATGTTATGTGACGTGTATTATTCATCAGTAGTGTTTCTGTGTGAGTGTGTGAGCCAGTTACATACATAGGTGAAATAACCTTTGTTACATAACACGAGGTGATTTTTAGAGTTCTAAAAGATGGAGAAGCATCGGTCCTCCAATCCTATGGGGCTCTAACCTCACATCTTGAAATGGTTAGCTCTCTTTTTATCCTTTATATTTTCACTGCAAAAGTTATATAGGAGTTTTATTCTAGAGTTGTTTTTTTTTTTAATAGGAAATCCCTGGTGTAAATACTTATGTGTATAGTGTATCACTCAGATCCAGAAGTAAGGATCTCCGCCACCCCCCCCCCATATAACCATAATAGAATTACCAGATAGCAAAATTAGTATTAGTTTCATTGTCCCAAACATTCTCTGTGCTCCATCTATTCCGTATTCCTTCCCTCACTCCCAAGCCCTTGGCAACCACTGGTCTTTTCCCCTTTTCCACAGTTTTTCCTTTTTGTTGATGTCTTGTAGTTGGGATCATACAGTCTGTAGTCTTTTCAGATTGGCTTCTTTCACTTTGTAGTATGCATTTATGTGTCCTCCATGCCTTTTTGTGGCTAGACACCACACTTCTTTTTAGTGTTGAATAATACTTCATTGTCTGAACATAGCAGTTTATCACTTCACCTTTTGAAGGGTGTAATGGATTATTTCTAAGTTAACAACAGTTATGAATAAAAGTGCTACGAATGCTATGTGCAAGTTTTTGTGTGGACATAGGTTTTCAGCCTCACTGGGCAAACACCAAGGACTGTTTGCGCTGGATGGGATTGTAAGAATGTTAATTTTGTAGAAGACTGCCGAATTGTCTTCACAAGTGGCTCTGCCATGTTGCATTACCACTGTTAGACCACCTTTTCCAAAGGAGAATCACCGAGGAGAAAGCCCACAAACACAAAAGGAGTTGGTTATTCAGGTTTATTTTAGTCCGGCCGGACGGCCCCTCCCGAGCACCCAAAGAGTCCTCGGAAGAGCGCACCATCGAGCCATAGCTCAGGGTTTATATAGGGAGAGGGGCGAAGCCGGTGTGCAGAAGTGAGAATTTTGCGGTTAGAGGTGGGGGCGGGGTGGCTTAACAGTTGCTTGAAGAACATGTTTGACCGTTCTAATCACAATGTCAATTAAAGATGTACATCTCAGGGGCTTGCTGCAGCCAGGAGGAGCTAGGTTGCTCAACCCCTGACCTTTCACCTGAATAGAGTTTGAGATCAAACAATGGTTGGTATGTCCTCATTTGCAAGCTCCTCACCTTTTGGCTCAAGGGAGTTTTACAACCACAAGCAATGAATGACATTTCCTGTTGTTCCAGTGTCCTGGATTTGGGCCATTCTAGTAGGAGTGTAGTGGTATCTCATTGTTTTAATTTGCTTTTCCCTGATGACATATATATATGACGTGGATCATGTTTTCATGTGCTTATTTGCTACCTTTTTTTTTTTTTTAAATATTTTATTTATTTCTGAGAGAGAGAGAGACAGCATGATCGGGGAGGGTCAGAGAGAGAGAGAGGGAGACACAGAATCTGAAACAGGCTCCAGGCTCTGAGCTGGCTGTCAGCACAGAGCCCCATGTGGGGCTTGAACCCACAAACCGTGAGATCATGACCTGAGCCGAAGTCAGACGCTTAACCGACTGAGCCACCCAGGCGCCCCTATTTGCTACCTTTTTTGATGAGATATCTGTTAAGATCTTTGGCCCTTTACTAAAAAAATCTAGTTTGTTTTCTTCTTGTTGAGTTTTAAGAGTTCTTTGTATATTTTAGAGCACAGTCCCTTATCAGATGTGTCTTTTACAAGTATTTTCCCCTAGTCAGTGGCTTGTCTTTTCTTGACACTGTCTTTTCCAGGGCAGAAGTTTTTAATGAAGTCCAGATTATCCATTGCTTTTTCATGATTCATGTCTTTTGATGTTGTATCTAAATAGTCATCACTATATTCAAGTTCCGCTAGTTTTTTCCCCATGTTAATGATATAAGAGTTTTACAGTATTGCATTTTATATTTAGGTCTGTGATGCATTTTGAATTTTTGTGAAGGATGTAAGGTCTGGCTAGATTCATTTTCTTGCATGTGAGTCTGAGTTATTCCACCTCCTTGTCACTTTCTTTTAGATGTCCTTTATAATGCTGTACCTTTCTGTCCAATTTCCTGAGTTTTCATCATCTGTGGGTGTTAATTGTGTCAAATATTTCTTCTGTGTGTATTGAGATGATAGCTTTTTTTCTTATTCTCTTAAAGTGAGTTACATTGATTTTTTTTTTGACTATTAAACCAAATGTGTGTTTGGAATAAACCCTACCTATTCATGCCTTATCCCCCTATATCTGGCTGGGTTAGGATATTTTATTTTAAAAATGCTAGCCTGTTTTTATGAAGGATTTTGATATGTAACTTTTAAAAAATGATTCTTTGATTTTGGCATCAGAGTTATTATGCTAGTACTTCTTGAATCAATACTGGTAATTCGTATTTTTCAAGGAGTAGCCCTATTTCATCAAAAATTTTAAAATTACTGGTATGTGGTTTCTGTATCTGTAGGATCTATAGAATCTTACATCTTTCCTTTCTGCCGTTTGTAATTTGTGTTTTCCTTTTTTAAATCAGTATTGATAAAGGTTTATCAGGTATAGTAATCTTTTCAATAAACAACATTTAGCTTATTTTTCTTTATTTTTGCTTTTATTAATTTTGTTACTTTATCATTTTCTTAGAATTATTTTGGGTCTAATTTTTATTTTATTTTGCTAGCCTCTTAAAAAGAAAATTTAGGGGCACTTGGGTGGCTCAATCGGTTAAGCATCTGACTTCGGCTCAGGTCATGATCTTGCGGTTCGTGGGTTCGAATCTTGCTTCAGGCTCTGTCCTCACAGCTAGCTCTGCGCCTGGAGCCTCTTTCGGATTCTGTGTCTCTCTCTCTGACCCTCCCCTGCTCTCACTGTCCTCTCTCTCTCAGAAATAAATAAAACATTAAAAAAATATATACATAAAAGGAAATTTAGATAATGGACTTTAAGCCTTTTATCTCTTCTAGGTATTTAAAGCTCTATATTTCCCCCAAGCACTGCTTTATCTGTATCCCACACATTGTGATATAGTGTTTGCTATCATTCATTAATTTCAGTTTTCTCTGTAATACTTTTTTAATAAACAGGTTACTTACAAGTGTCTTTAGTTTTTAAATACTGAGGAATTTCTAGGTATTTACATTGATTTCTAATTTAATATTGTTTCATAAATCATTCTCTGTAATATTTCAATGATCTGAAATTTATTTTAACTTTAATTGCTTTCTAGAGAATCTGTTTGTACATAAAAAGAATGTGAGTTCTAACATTTATGGATATAATGGTTTTTAAATGTTCAGTAGTTGACAATGTTCAGGATGCCTAAATCCTTACTAATTTTTGGTTTACTGTTTCTCAATTTTTGGTTTACTGTTTGTCAATTAACTGACAGGTGTGTTGGGATATTGAACTGATTCTGGGTTTGTCTCTTTCTCTCTCTCCCTCTCTCTTTTGTTTTTAGTCCTATAACCTCTTTCTTCCCTTGTTTTGAAGTACTATTATTATGTATATAAGTATTTATAACTGTTCCATCTTTCTGAAAAACCTATCTTTTATCCTTATGAATTAGCCATTATCTGCAGTATTATTCCCTGACTTCAGGCCTTTTGTTATTGTTAATATAGTCATACCATCTTTTTAAATGAATATTATTTGCATGGTGTATGTTTTTCTGTCCTTTTACCTTGACCTCATACATTTTTATTTTAGTCGCTTTCTAGTAGCATATTGCTGGACTTGGTTTTTTCAATCTGGCAGTCTCTTTTTAATTAAAATATTTTGTTAATTTCAATTCAATGTGTTTGTATATGGTTGAGTTAAGGAAAACCATTTGTTTTTGTTTTCTAAATTTTTTTTAGTTTATTTTGAGAGACAGCAAGCAGAGAGGGGCAGAGAGAGAGAGAGAGAAACTCAAGCAGGCTCTGCACTGTCAGCACAGAGCTTGATGTGGGGATCAAAGTCAAGAACAGTGAGATATGACCTGAGCTGAAATCAGGAGTTTACTGTTAGTCAGAATGTTTAGCTTCCCTTTTTATATTTTTAAATCATTGCTCTGAGAATTACACTATACGTACTGAATTTATCAGTTTCTCAGAACTTATACTATGTACTTCGTGCACAAGGTAAAAATTTTTGATGTAATTTATCCCCTTGTCCTTTGTGTTGTGTCCTATATTTTACTTCTTTATGCATGTAAACCATGTGGCATAAGGGCATTATTTTGCCTTTAAAAAGTTTTATTTTAATGAAACTAAGAAAGGAAAGTTGTATTTTGCATTTACCTACCTATTCACCATTTGTGGTGCTCTCCTTCCCTTCCTGTGTTGTGAGTTTTGAACTGGTATTTTCTTTTAGCGTACATAAATATCTTTTGTGGTGCAGGTCTTCTGGAGATGAATCCTCTTAGATTTTCTGTTTGCTGTAGATGTCTTTTCTTTGACCTCCACTTTGAAGCATATATTCACTGGGTATAGAATTATGGATTTACAAGGTTTTTTCTCCCCCTCCACCCCAAAAAGCGTAAAGGTGGCTGTTTTATTGTTGTTTGGTCTTTAAAAAAATTTTTTTTTATGTCTTTATTTTATTTTGAGAGACAGAGAGCAAGCAAAGGAAGGGGAGAAAAGAAGGGAGACACAGAATCTGAAGTAGGCTCCAGGCTCTGAGCTGGCTGTCAGCACAGAGCCTGATGCAGGGCTCCAACCCACAAACTGTGAGATCATGACCTGAGCCGAAGATCCGAAGTCCTACGCTTAAGCGACTGAGCCACCCAGATGCCCCATATTGTTGTTTGGTCTTGATTGTTTCTGATTAAAAAATCAGCTGCAATTTGAATCATTGTTCCTTTGTAAGGAACAATGTTTTTGTTTTTCTGACTGCGTTTATAATTTTTGCTCTATTTTTGGTTTTCATCAGTTTGACATTGTATGGCTGGTTGTAATTTTCTTTGTATTTATCTGTTTGTGGTTCCTGAGCTTCTTGGATCTGTAGGTAGATGTTTTTCATTAAACTGGAATATATTCAGGTATTATTTCCTTACATCTTTTTTGGCCCCGTTCTTTCTTTTCTCTTTTCTTCCAACAATTACACATGTCAGACCACTGGTATTATGTGGAGACTGTCTCCACTGAGGCAATATTTTATCTTTCTAATACTTTCATTGATGTTCTTCAAATTGGATAATTTCTATTGGTCTATCTTCAAGCTCACTGATACTCTAGTCTTTAGTCTCTGATATGCTATTAAGCCCACTTGGTGAATTTCTAATTTTAAATTTATTACACTGCAGTAGTAGAATTGGTTTTCTTTATTTTTTCTATGTCTGGTGAGGTTTTCCATCTGTTCACACATATGTCCATATTTTCCTCTAAGTCCTTGAACATATTTAAAATAACTATTTTAAATGCTGTCTACTCCTTCCTACATCTGGGACATCTCTTGGTGTCTTTATATTGAATGCTTGTTTTCCTTTATTATGAGTCACATTTTTCTACTTCTGTGCATGACTTGTAATTTTTTTTTTTACATATTGGACAACTAGGATAATTCTTGTAGGAGCTATTAAGTATATGGTCTTCTTTGAAGGAGATTGGCTTCTTTTCTGGCCAGTAGTTAAATTAGTGGTGGATTCTCTAGATGTCAGAATTGGTTTTCTTCTCTGTGAGAAGTGCTCTAGTTTAGATTTTGTTCTTAGTTAGAACAGGCCTGGTTCCTTACTTTAGGCAGTATTTCTTTTTCTCCACAGGTATAGCCCTTCTGTGGCCTTAGCTGAATGCTAAGGCATTAGGTGAGCTTCCTCCGGTCTGACCATAGCAGGGCTCTGCTGACTTTCAGTACAGGGCAGCGTCTGGAAACTTTGCTCATGTCTCAGCCTGGCAACAACTTGTCCCTTCTAGGCCTGACACTGCTTTACTCCACACTTGTACATCCCAGTGATGCGCCAAGGACGATTAGAGACCTCAAACTTGTGGGTAACATGTAGGGAGCACCCTCCAGCCCCACAAAGTCCGATTTCCTGAGTGGCCGCAAGCTCCATTCTCTGTCTCCTCAGCTCAGGGATACAGTGCTCTTTGGGTTCTGCCTCCTTGTGCCAAGTCCAGAAAGTTCTCCCAGGTACAAAGCCAAGGCAAACACGAACACACCTTGTGGCCTTCCCTTCTCTCAGACTCTTTTCCATTTTCTGTTGTCTTAGCTTAGAAACAATTGCCAGTATTCCATCCAACATTTTAGTTTATGCCAGGAAGACAACTCCAATTCCAATTTATTCCATCATAACTAGAAGTAGAAGGAACAGTCCCTGTGGAAGGCATGTTAGAGTTCTGTGACTGATTGTCTGTCATCCCACCTTCCTCTTCTACCAGATGAGCTCACCTTTCACACCCAGGATTCATGTGGCTCTTCTTAGCTCCAAGCCTATTATTTCTCCTTTTCTTGACTTTACCCTTTTCAAATTCTTTCCTTTTTCACTATTGGCCTGATTGTAATAAAAGGGATATATAGCACCTAACACACAATGTTCTGTGCATATAAGTGTGAAATACTTTTGGGAGTGTGAGGTTTCTTCGCAGTTTAGAGCAGGACTTCAGGCCTTTTAAATTCCTTTCAGTTACCTTCTGATTTTCTCTTTTCCCCACAGAGCTGCCATGAATCATGGCAGAGGCTCTCTGGGGAAGCTGTAATCCCCATCTCCTTCTAGCCCTTCTTGGAGGCTCCATTACAGAGCCTGGTGTCAGCCTCACTTCTGAATACAGTGTCTTTGGGGATGATTGACAGCTCACACCTCACAGCTGGGAGAGGGCACTAATGCCATGGTAATTATTCATTGTGGAGGGATGGAGTGGACTGGGGGAGACTGAGGTCTTTATATTGCTGTGATGGATGGTTTTCTCTCTGGTCACCATATCCGTACTTTTATTTGGAGCAAGCTCATCGTGACTCACCAGGATTATCTTCATTCACCACCTCTCCATACTTAAAATTGCCTTTGTTCTTTTTTTCTCCCTATTGGTAACAGAATAATCAGTTGCTTATATATTTCCCAAAGCAGAAAATCAGGAATGAAGTATAATGAAATTCACTGTCAGTTTTTAAGCTCTTTTTATAAACACAAACTAGTTTAATGTTTTTGACTGACACTTTTCAATAAATAAATAATGAAATTATTATGAAATAAGTTAGAATTACTTATGTCTGTCTGCATATTTTAGCCTCGGTGTTTTAATTAGGTACTTCTGATGTATTACACATAATTATGTTTACTTTTAATTTGGAATGAAAATGACATTTCCAGAACCAAGTTTAGGGGCATATTGTAGGATGCACCAGTAGAGAAATACATTTCATCTCCTGGAGCTCTGTTTCTGCTTTCCCTGCCATCATTAAAGTCAACAAGTATATATATTTTATATTATATATATTATATGTGTATATAATATATAATATATATATTAATATATATACTATATATATGTATTTAAGACAAATCTGGTTGTGCCTAAGTTGTAGATCCTAAACCCACACCACCACAATTAACACCGTTTTCCTAGCCAATGAACCTTGCAAACTTGTAGTTCAGTGTCTGTACTAATAGTTCAAGTGGCTCGTGGGGGGGCCATTACCTCTGCTCTTTGCGGTGGAAAAGTGATAATTATGTCTAACGGTCTGTGTGCAGAGAGCCTGGTGCCATTCTGTGGTGACCCTTTAGTTGCTGAGAGTTTCACTAACAGAGCATTAAGTGTCTCAATAGTGGAAGCAGAGGTGGTATAAGAGTATCACTAGGAAGAAATTGAGGCCTAGGATATAGACCTGGGTTGCTGGATATAGGCCGCCCAAACTGCAATTAGCGTATCGAATGAGGTATATTTATTTATAAGTCAGTAGGCACCAGAACCCATGATTTCTGAACCCATGATTTGGCTGAATTCAGTTTCAGATTATCACTCTTCTGTCTTCTTTTACAAATGGATTTTTTCATGTTCATTCTACCGATATTTATCAACCACTAGAATATTCGCTATGGCAGACACTGGGGATATAAGCGTGACAAATAAGTTGCCAAGTAAAATAGGCCATACAACATAGTATAAATATTCTGATATAGTTGTATAAGGCCTGGGAAAAGCACTTAACCCAGACTGAAAAGGAAGGGAGCTCATGGAAGGCATGTGAGCCGAGCCTTGAAAGATAAGTAGGATTTAGCTGGGCAAGAGGAGGTGATGTGGATGGTAGAAAGCCATTCTGAGCAGAGGGAGCAGCCGGAGAGAACATGACATGTTTGGAAAACAACATAGTCGGGGATGCTCGGAGCATACACTACAAAACAGGGCAAAGGTGGCAGTCGGGGGCAGTGGGAGGTGGGTCTGGGTGTAAGCACATGCCGGACCCCGAAGAACCCCCCTCTGGCATCTCTGCCATCCCCTTCCCACTATTCATCTGTTTACAGGCTCTGTGAACAGCATGTGGTAAACTTTACCTCGGTTGCATGAGTTGTCACAAATTCTCAGCGAAGTTTCACTATTGTTGAGGAGATAAGCTTAAAGCCCACCGTGACATCCTTTTTAGTCCTATAAGAACATGCTAGTGGTACAATATAATCTCTCTGTCAGATGCTTTCTGTATTAACATTTTCTATTTCAGCTACGGATCAAGTTGAAGAACTTCCTCTGGTAGCAGGCTCTCAGTCCGACCTCATCCCAGAGGTGCTGGGGGTAGTGATTGAACTGGTTCTCACCCAGCCCCTCATTCCCAGCTATTACCTGGTTCTGAGTTACTCTCCCGTCTGCTCTATTGTGCAGTACTCTGGGCCGTATCCTTCTACAGTTCCCCTCTCTTGTTCTTGTATCAGTGCTGACATTTCAGTTGTACTAAGTTCTTAATGTCTCTGTCTCTGATCACTCAAAGATCAGTCTTAGATTTAATCCGTTACCTTTCTGTCATTCTAGCTATTTTGGTGCTTAATTATTAACTACATAATCCATGTTAATACTAGAGGTGTAACTTTTTGGCAATGCTAACGTGACATCTCTCTTTTCTTTCTGGTTTTGGTGGCAGGGGCCCTATGAAAATCCATCTTTTGTGGTAGGTGGAAAGAACCGCTTTTTGCTATTTCCTGTGTTGATGATTAAATATGCATGACTCTTTGCCTCTCAGCTATGGCAAATAAGGTCAAATGAATTATTTGCATTCATGGTGAAATTTTGCTGTGTAGTGCTTCCAGACTTACTTAGCTCTGGGTTGAACTCCTAGTAACATATGACTGATGGTGACCAATTTAACTGTCAAGAAGATAAACAGAAGTAAATAGTGTAGATAATTGTCATGTGATTATGGTATATAATTATGTAATTAGCCTCTGGTGTAGAGATCATGACTTTTATTTATTTATTTTTAAATGTGTTATTTAGTTCTGAGAGAGAGAGAGTGTGAGCAGGGGAGGATCAGAGAGAGAGGGAGACACAGAATCTGAAACAGGCTCCATGCTCTGAGCTGTCAGCACAGAGCCTGACACGGGGCTTGTACTCACGAACAGTGAGATCATGGCCTGAGCCAAAGTCGGACACTTAACCGACTGAGCCACCCAGGCGCCCACGATCATGACTTTTAACTATCATGGTCAGTGTTTCAAATTTTTATCACCATTATCTTTACCTTGAACCTAGTGAATGTCTCTTAAAAACACTACGTTTGGCATATTATTATATATATTTATTTGAAAATTGTTTCCAAAATGTTTTCTTTGAAATACTAGTTCTTGGGGCACCTGGGTCGCTCAGTCAGTTAAGTGTAAAACTTTGGCTCAGGTCATGATCTCATAGTTTTTGAGTTCAAGCCCTGCATTGGGCTCTGTGTTGACAACTCAGAGCCTGGAGCCTGCTTAGGATTCTGTGTCTCCTTCTCTCTTTCTCTCTCTCTCTGTCTCTCTCTCTCTGACTTCACCACTTGGGCTCCCCCTTCCCCAAAATAAATAAACATTTAAAAATACCAGTTCTTAGGGATTTTAATTGGCAGTGGTTAAAAAAAAAAAAAAAAAGGTTCTCTTGTCAAATAGGTATGGAAAATCTTGGGTTAGACAAAGTTAATCAGGCTTCTCTACTATCATTCTTTTGGAGCCTTTAATATGCTAATGTGTGCTGTGAATTTCCAAGGCAAAAAAGAAATAACGTGGAGTGTTTCCTAGATTCTTTTGATCATGTCTCTCTTTTTGAGGGGATAATTGTTAGAACTAACATTGTGGGTTGTATAGTAGTCATTACTAGCACAACCGATGATAAATTGGGAAATTCTGGTCTTGAAAATTTAAATGGATTGCTTTCTTAGAGACAAATTTGAAAAGTACAATAAAATAGAGAATTGAAAAATCTTGATGTCTTAATCTTTGAGTAGAGGCTCAACGACAATAAAATACGCATATTTTGGATCCTCATTTATTCCTGTATTAGTCATTCAGCAAGTTCTGAGAGTCCTTTCCTCTGAAGCACTGTGCTAGGCACGGAATAGTGAACAGCAGGGCATCAGTGAATGGGATAGAGATACAAGGGGCTGAATACATCCATAATAATGAAAACAGCAGGTGGTAAGTGTTGTGAAGAGACAGTGGCTGTGAGAGATAGTAACAGGTGGGGCTGTTCTGGCGAGTGTGGTCACAGAAGGCATCTCTGAGTAGGTGATGTTGAGGCTGAAACTTTCAAGGATGAAAAGATGATATTCCCTTGAAAACTGGGGAGAAGATCAGAGGACCAGTAAGTACAATGGCCCTTACGTGAGGAAGAATGTTTGAAGAGCCTTCAGAGGCCAATGTTGTTGGAGGTTTGCAGACTAATAGTTACATTGCATGAATGAGGTTGGAAATGTAGATGGAAAGTGTCAGGCCATGCACACTGAGTTACATCTTTAGCTTTTATTCACAGCAAAAAGGGAAGCCTTTGCAGAGTTTTAAGGAAAGGGGTGACATAGCCGGAAGCCCATGCTGATTTTTTTAAAAAAATTTTTAATGTTTTATTAATTTCTGAGAGAGAGAGAGAAAGAGAGAGAGTGTGTGTGTGTGAGCAGGGGAGGGTTGGAGAGAGAGGGAGACACAGAATCGGAAAGAGGCTCCAGGCTCTGAGCTGGCAGTCAGCACAGAGCCTGACACGCGGCTCGAACCCACAAACCGCGAGATCATGACCTAAGTGAAAGTCATATGCTTAACCAACTGAGCCACCCAGGCGCCTCCCACGCTGATTCTTGAACAGAGCATACTAGGGGCAGGAGCAGAAGCATAGAGGCCAGTTGGAGGCTGGTGCAGGTCCAGGGAGAGGTGGCAAAGCTAGCGTGGCCTCTGCTGATGCTTGTGGGGATGGCACGGATTAGGTGCATTGGAGCCCCTGTTTCAGTGAAACCAGTGCCTCAGTAATAACATTTACTAACGCAGCAAACAGAGGCACATCTTTGCATTGCATTGTAATTCTAAACTTGAGAAGGGATCAATGTGTTTTTTTTTTTTTCCTCATTTCCCTCTAGTCTAAACCTTTCCATTTTGCCCTTCAGAGGGAGTTACAGATCCTTCTACCTTCCACAACTCTGTCTTAGTCCCNGACGCGGGGCTCGAACCCACGAACCGCGAGATCATGACCTAAGCGAAAGTCGGATGCTTAACCGACTAAGCCACCCAGGCGCCCCTAACCTGTTGGATTTAAGGTAGGGTGAGGGAAGAGGAAACTGGTCTGGACTGCTTGTCATTGTAGGCCCCATGGCCCCCTGTCAAGCCTAGGCAAAAAAATTAACAAAAATACTTCATGTGACCCACTCTGTATTACCAGGTGCATGGTTTGTGCACAGTTCCCTTAGATAAGCCATTTATACATCCGTCTTCCAAAGAGGCCGTGGAGGTGCTGTCATAGAGGACAGAAGTAGGCCTTGTGGATTTGGGTTCCTGGCTAGATATTCTCCCATCCCATTATGAGTAACATTGATGAGATCGTCTATAAAGAGAGGCTAAACTTGAGGTAGTGTACAAGTCTCTAACGATGTATCTTTTCCCAGATGTTTAAAATAGAACAGATAATCTTATGAACCCAACTGATAGCCCAGTGGGAGAAGAGGAGTGCAGAACAGAACAGCACTGCAGCCTTTTTGTGTCATGGCACACATAGAAAATGAGCATTTGTGGAGCACAGTGGGGTGAGTGGCCCAGGTCACCCCCAGCTGGAGAAGACCAGACTCAGAACTTAGCCCCCTTGGGCATTGGACACCTGCTCCGGTGGGGAAGGGGAGAGTATCTGTGGCATATTCATGACCCATTTACTGCCCACCAGGCGTACCAGTTGGAATGTTCTAGTCTGGAGGATTCTATGACAAGAAAAGCTAAAGGTATAGCAGAGATGGAACTTTAAAATTGGTTTCCCAGGTCATGGTGTGTTTTTTGTTGTTTTTGTTTTTATTTTTTTATTCTGTAGGAATAGTTATAGCCAGTGGCATCCAGTCCCTGACACCTTCATCTGGGAGTGGCCCCATGGAATTAATTGCTCATCCCAGTGAGGTAACTATTCAGAATTCAGGATTCACATCTTTTTGTTTTTTCCCCCAGTCACTTGCTGTATAATCATCTAGGGACTGACTGACAGTGACTGACAGATAAAACACATACCTAAGCATCTCCATATGTGGAGATTTATATATAAACAGGTAATAATGTGTCCACATTGCTGGCAGGAGGAGAGAACTTCTGGAAAATCCCACAGTTAAGACCCTAAGTCCAATATAAGCCTTGGTGTTTCAAAGAGAGTTGGAGTTGTGAGCAGATATATGGTGGTTCTAAGGCAGTATCGCCAATTGCTAGGTACCTGGAATAGCCAGGGAGGGGTTGGGGGTGGCTAGTGGAAGTAATAATTACAGGGATTTGGCGGGCATGAGGGCTAAACACATCATAGCAGAAACCTGAGTCATTGAATCATGCGCATTACCTGTTGTGGGTGTAGGATTCAAAACATGATATTTACGGCGTCCAGACTGCTGAAGGAGCGTGCCAAATATGAGTTGCTAAGTTTGTTGTTCCTGCCTATGCTTTTAAAAATTGACCAGTTTTGGGGCGCCTGGGTGGCTTAGTTGGTTAAGTGTCCGACTTTCGCTTAGGTCGTGATCTCGCGGTTCGTGGGTTCAAGCCCCGCGTCGGCCTCTGTGCTGACTGCCAGCTCAGAGCCTGGAGCCTATTTCAGAGTCTGTGACTCCCTCTCTCTCTGACCCTCCCCTGCTCACGCGGTCTCTCTCTCTCTCCTAGAAATAAATAAAAGTATTAAAAAAAAATTGATCAGTTTTCTCTTTTTCTTTTGGTTGTTGTTGAATGAAACAGATACTTGCCTAAATGTCACTGCTTCAAAACAAACAAAAAACAAAAAAAACTCATAGCTTCAAAAAAGGAAGTCAGTTGACAAGCATAATTATTAGTTTTTTTTCTTACATTTATGAAGATTTACTTGTGATCTTTATTCTGAACTGTTATTTCCTTTTGTGTAAGGAGACCTAACCCAAGGGTTCCCTTTGTGTTCATTGAACTGTGATTTACCAAGATGGGCTGGTTTCTTTACAAAGTGTCAGATCTTCCCCATGGACAGTAACATGAGCATAACTGATTAATAGCGTGCTGAAGCTTTCCACTCTCTGGGATGCAGAAACTCAGCCTACATGAATTAAAGGCACAGACGTTGCCCTCTTCTAAAAGATGCTGCTGGAGTCTACCGTCAGGGCCCTCAGTAAGCTGGTGATCTGCATGTTTCAAGGACCTGGCTCCAATCAAGAGAGGGGACCCCTCTCTCTGGGAGTGAGGGATTCTGCTGCCGCTCACTCTTGTGCCAGATCATTTCTGTCCAAATGAAGAAGATGGTGTCTGTATAGCAACTTGTTCCCATGAGCCTTTGCATCATTGTGTAATGGCTGGGGACTCTTTGGGGGATGGAATAAGGAGGAGATGGCTAGGGGAATCTCTCTTCGTCCCACAGCATACTAGCTTTTGGCTGCAGGCAAAGGCCTGGTAGAGGGTGGGGTGCAAAGCTGCCGGTGTCCCTGCCCGGGTGCTGTGTGCCTGAGGATTTCTGAGTGAGGATTCTGCAAGTCTAACTGACAGTGTATTCTACTACTTTCTAATTAAGTCTGTAAAGCGTTGACATCTTTCTTATCGATAAGGAGAGGGGAGGCAGGCAGCCTGAAAAATGAAAAAGAAGTCCGTTTCTAAAATGTGAAACCTACAAGCAGCAATCTTCCTTGCCTCTCTGTGGAAATAACATCAGGAACTTGAGCACACGGGCAGGATCTCATGGGTATTGCTTTCATTGCCTCTTCTTATTCTCCTCTTCAATATTTCCCACTTAATAGAAATTTCTAAATACGTGTCTGATGACCATGTGTGCCATTTTGGCTACCATAAGACCACCTGTGTAAAAGGTTTATCCCACGGAGCCCTTAATAGTTTAGAAAAAGATTTATTTTTGCTGAATTGTGCCAGGACGTTATGAAATAACTTTATAACCTACCTACTGAGAACTCTCTGGAATGCAGTCATTTTCTGCTCTCTTTTCCGTAAACAGCAAATGTAAATGAGAAAAAGAGATACGGAAACATATCTAAGCTTGTGGAAGGAGAAGGCAGTTCAAAACCACCAGGCACAGGATGTTACTATGTGGAGGCATTCAGGTAGTCTCTGCCCAGTGCTTGTTCCTAAAACAAGAGGGCAGATCTAGAGTAGATAAGGGCAATCTGGTGGTTTTGACTTTGAGTGAACATTAAGCAGTCACTCTACGGAATGCTTTTCACCTGGTTTATGGCTGCTTTTGTAAAACAATCCTACGACAGAGTACTTAGATTGTGTATCTTGGGCTTGAGTGAGGAAACCGTTTACTTTGGAAGAGAGTTTTCCATTTTCTTTGGGAAGGAATGAACAGTATCTAATAATGGAAAAAGGAAAGAGTTAGCAATTTAAACAATTTACATAACAAATTAATAGCACAATAATTATCCATTTGCTTATTTAAAATGGGCCAGAAATGCCTACTTGTTTTTCGCGGAGGATCATTTCATTGCATATACTAAAACAGAATAATGCCATACAGAAAAGCAGTAAAAATGAAATAAGACTTTCGAAAACATATTAATACATAAAATATTTATTACAGAGTCTCAGTAGTGTTTGCATTTAATCATTTTTATTGTATATCAGGGGTTAGTCACTTCATTCTGAATTCTGAAAAATGAACAGGAGATATTTTGCAAGCACTGCTTTTCCTAGAGTGCACGCTCACTGGGATTTACGGAGGAAATACTTATTTGTAGAGAGGTGGGGGCCTGGGTCTGGAAGCACATTACAAACGCTTCCCACAGTGGTACTAAAATGATCAAGGGAAGGGAGGAGCAAGCCAGGCGAGGTTGCTTTGTTGAACTGGATTCTTACCTGCATGTTAAGTGGAGTATGGATGAGTTGGGGAAACTTATTCAGTACAACAGGGAAGCAACGCCTCTCTTCTAGCTCGTGCTTAGAAAAACACGTTCTTGTCTTAGGTGTTGTGGACAGCAGCCTTTGCATTTAGCCTCTGTTTCACATTGTGACCTCTGTGTGACATCGGTATGTTTCTGTCTCTAAAGCATGTATTCAAGTTGTCCAAGTTTTAGGGCCAAGAGTTGGGACATTTGTGATGTGGCTACTTAACAAACAAGAGTTCATTGACTGAATGATGGTATATTTAGAGTGGAATCACAGTGGAGGGCCATGGAAAATGGTTCCTCATTGGTAGGCTTTCTGTGTTAGGCAGTGAGGTCCCAAAGGGCAAAGGTATGGCCTATCCTCAGTCCATTCCAGGAGCAGAGACTGGTTGGAAAAATCCAGGTGAGTGTCAGAGCTTGCTGCTCGAGATAACTTGGTGGCCTTGGTTGATGGTGCTCAGAATTGGATCCTGAGCTACCTTAAGCTTCAGCCACTTGGCCAAATTGGGGGGCACTTGGCAGATGATTAGCTGGAGCTTGACATCAACCACTGGAAGTGTTTAGAGCTGTGTAATTAAAAAACGGGGGAGGGGCTGTGAAATGGTAATAACTTCTGACTTGTTGCACATTTGAGACTCTGTGATGTGCTATCAACCCCATACTTGTCTTTAGGAAAGGTTTGAGCTGTGATTCTCCAGATGTGCCATGGCACACAGACTGCAGAAGAGATTTACAGGGTCATGCCCCAGGCACCAGGACCATCTTGCATAACCATAGAACCTTCCTCAGGTCAGTGTTTTGTTGAGAAACGATGATACCTTGTTTACAGATGTAGTAGTTGAATGGCATCTTGTGCTAAGAAGATATTTTCTGGTAACTTGAAACTGAGTAGTACCAAACTGATACCCAATGCTCTGAATTACATACAGAGGTAATTGCAGAAGTGAGGGTTCTGGTGTGTGAATAAGTTCTAGAAAGGCATCCACGTGGCCTGGGGAGCATCATGGAATTTCAGATCTGAAAGAAACCTAAATGCATGAGAGCTCTCATTTCAACCCCATGATAAGCTGCATTATGGAGAAAAGGTGATTTTTTTTTTGCTCCACATTTAGTTAAAGGAAAATATTAACACTTTCAGTAAGTATTTACTTTTTAAAATTTTTAATGTTTTATTTATTTTTGAGAGAGAGAGAGAGAGAGAGAGACAGACAGAGACAGAGAACGTGCAGGGGAGGGGCAGAAAGAGAGGGGGACACAGAATCCGAAGCAGACTCCAGGCTCTGAGCTATCAGCACAGAGCCTAACATGGGGCTCAAACTCGTGAACTGCAGGATCATGACCTGAGCCGAAATCAGATGCTTAACCGACTGAGCCACCCAGGAGCCCCGTTTTCAGTAAATATTTCATTTATTTACCTACTTATTTATGTTAAAAATTTTTAATGTTTGTTTATTTTGGGGGGAGAGAGAGAGAGAGTGTGAGCAAAGGAGGGGCAGAGAAAGAGGGAGACACAGAATACAGAGCAGGCTCCAGGCTCTGAGCTGTCAGCACAGAGCCCAATATGGGTCTTGAGGTCATGAACGTGAGATCATGACCTGAGCCAAATTCGGAGGCTTAACCTACCGAGCCACTCAGGTATCCCCTAGTAAGTATTTAGATCTGAGTTCTGTTTCAGGGCTCAGCTGAATTTTCCTTAATTCATAAATCATGAAGGAAAATTGATTCAATATATATGGCATCATGCATTCTCTGACGATGTGAGGAGTTGGCAGTGACTTTTTTAAGGCTACCGTCCCTTTTCCAGTTTGGGATTTTCTGCACTTTTTTCTGGGACAAGTAGAGTCCATAGATCACTTGAATGGTCTATGGTGACCTCACTCCCCTGGATTTGAGGAGAGTTGGAAAATAGGAGAGACTGCTAATTTAACTGTGAATAAAGCTTTGCAAGGTTGGACATTTGGGATCTTGCTAGCAGAGTGTTTAAGCGCACACAATCAGTTCTGTTTACTTTTCTGGATTTTGAAATACTGTGATTTTATTAAGTAGCCAAATTTCAAAGGTCTGGCAAAGAGCGACCTGGGAGGGTCTGTGAGGCAGAGTGGACGGAACAGTGGGGGAGAAGCCAAGGGCTGGATCCCAGGCACAGATTCTTCCTCAACTCTGGCTCTCTCATTGCCGTTTTGGATGCAGAGAGTAGCAAATCCAGTCACACTGTAGCAAATACCAGGCTTTAGGGGTGCATTAGCGTGGCAGGTCAGAATAAAGCTTTCCACACCTGCAGTTCTCATGCATAATTTATGCCTGCACCTCCGCTCTTATTCCTCTTAGAACTGCACTCAGTTTGAAAGAGTAAAGGGTACACAGGAAATCCTCAACTCTTGGCCTAGTGCACTTAGGGAATATCACCTGCCAATTTGCTAACTGTGATAACTGCAGCAATAGTCTTGGGTAGCTTATTTTCAGGGCATCTTTAATGGGAGAAGAGGATATAAGGAGGCTATTAGCCTTGACCGTGCTAAGTTTAGAGTGCTGTCAGTGATCCACAGCACACATGCCCCCTGCTGATTTCTTCCTTGATGAGCCTTTTCTAATGTTCTTGCCTGGGCGCATCTGGGCTGTAGTAGAGAATTAAAATTCATAATCTCTGCTTGGGATCCCGAGGCTGTATTCTTCTCTGGAGCACAAAGACGGCTTTTGTTTCCTCGCTTTGCCACTGGAAGCAAATTTCCTGGCAATTTGGCTGATGGCTGGATGAGCAGCATGAACATGAAGAGAAAAAATTCTAGCAATGGAGGGTGGTCAGTTACGGTCTGTCTGACACAGAAGATGAGGCTCCAGCTGCCTTGCAGATTAGAAAAGACAATAGCCAGTGACTACCTGTCCTGAATCAGGAACCCTGGGGGGGGGAGGGGGGGGAGGAAAACATCACTGTAAGCAAAAAGACAAACTGAATTAGGTCCCTGAAGTCAGGTTAGCCGTGATCCCTGCCATCGTCCTCATAGGGAATGAGCTGATGTGCCTCCCCCACCCCCATCGCTTTCTGCAGCTATGTTAGTACATCCGGCGTGGTGCTGGCATGTGAGTTGTTACTAAAGACTTGCAGTGATTCACTTCAAATATGACAAAGTATTGTTCAGAGTTCCCAGATGTAGTGACTCAAAGGACATAATGAGGACAAGAAGGGTTAATGCAACCAGGTTGGGAAAAATTGGAAGAGGCCTGTAGCTGGTCAAGAAACTTGACCTTCATCATGTTCAATAGGCTCTGTTCTAGGACAGAAAGGACGAAATGTCTGGAGAGAGTGGTGGCAGGTAAGAGGCACCTGAGTGACGTAAAGCTATCTAGTGGTGGCTTGCATTCAGAAACAGACATTATCCATAAATATAAGCTTCAGGCCCCTCCAAGGTGACTGGGATTCAGAGAAAGGACTCCACAAGTCCCAGACCTAGAGGAACCGACTTGCTAAACAAGTTATCAAGAAATAGCATCAGATATTATGTAATAACAGAGGACATTTCATGGTCCTCCTATGGGGAAGGGAGTTTGACTTTAGTATCTGATTGTAAGATGCTTGAGGGTAAGTACCGTATGTTATACAAAGTAGGTTCTAAATAAATATTTGTTGAATAGGTGAATGAATGTGGACAAAACTATCTTATGTTGAAAACAGACTCAAATATAGTCTTATCAGGAAGTGTAATTTAATGCTTATTTGTCAGTGATTTGACTTGGATATTCCCAGCAATGCCCTCTCCCCCTCCCTTCCTTACAAGCAACTTGAGTCCCCTAGGAACTGCTGGGGCCAGGTTTGGGGAAGAGGTGACCAGTGTCTGATCAACGGGTCCTGGTTGGGTGGAAAAGAAACACAAAGAAAATTCAGGTTACTCCAGCACACTGACAATTGATTGTCAAAGGTGGCCTACTTTTCGGTTTGTAAACTCAGTGAATTAATACTTTAATTTTTTCCCAGGGCATTTGAGGAAACAGTCCAAAGTGTATATTTCATAACCTGTTGTGATAAAACCAGATGACAGTATCGGCCACTGCAATCAGTGTGGATGGGCTGGTCCACTCGTGTCACCTCCCACGAATGGATGGGGTTTTTTGCAAGCATGATTGTATTTTTTTTTAATAGTTTATTGTCAAATTAGTTTCCACATAACACTCAGTGCTCATCCCCACAAGTGCCCTCCTCCATGCCCATCCCCCCTCCCCCCACATCCATCAGTCCTCAGTTTTTCTCAGCATTCAAGAGTCTCTCATGGTTTGCTTCTCTCCCTTTCCCCCACCATTTCTGCCCTTCTTCTCCCCCTTGTTCCTCCGTCAAGTTCCTCCTAATCCTCCTATATGTACAAACATATGATATTTGTCCTTCTCTGCCTGACTTATTTCGCTCAGCATAACACCCTCAAGGTCCATCCATGTTGCTACACATGGCCAGATTTCATTCTTTCTCATTGCCATGGAGTATTCCATGGTATAGATAAACCACATCTTCTTGATCCATTCATCTGTTGATGGACACTTAGGCTCTTTCCATGTTTTAGCTATTGTGGAGAGTGCTGCTCTGAACATTGGGATACACGTGCTCCTATGCCTCAGCATTTCTGTATCCCTTGGGTAAATTCCTAGCAGTGCTATTGCTGGGTCATAGGGGAGTTCTATTGTTAGTTTCCTGAGGAACCTCCACACTGTTTTCCAGAGGGGCTGTACCAGTTTACATTCCCACCAACAGTGTAGGAGGGTGCCCGTTTCTCCACATCCTCGCCAGCATCTAGAGTTCTCTGATTTGCTCATTTTAGCCACTCTGACTGGCGTGAGGTGGTATCTCAGTGTGGTTTTGATTTGTATTTCCCTGATGAGGAGGGATGCTGAACATCGTTTCATGTGTCTGTTGGCCATCTGGATGTCCTCTTTGGAGAAGTGTCTGTTCATATCTTCTGCCCATTTCTTCACTGGGTTGTTTGTGTTTCGGGCGAAGCATGATTGTATTTGTGATGTTTGCCCTGGAAGGTCAGTGAATCTTGCTTTATCAGACTATGCTTTCAGTCACATTTAATCACAGTAATTTGTGATTCACAATAATAATCTCCTATAACCACCAACTATAGAGTTCAGCCTAGAGTACTACCTAGGTACTGTGGATTTTGAAACTCTGGTTTTATTTTATAAGCAGCAGTGAACTAGAAGAGCAACACTCTTTCTTTTTTTTGTAATCTGTCAAAGTTGCTAACAAATTTCTGTGCCAGAGGTGTTGTAAAAGAATTGAACCTATAGACTTTGGATGCTGCTTTTACTGAAATAATAAAAAGTTTTCCCCTAAAAATATTTTCCATTCAAAATAATACTTGTGTTGTATGAAATCTTTCAGAAGCAAATCACATTACTGAGTGGTCACTAAATGTGTTCTATAAGTGTGTTGAGTATGTTTGAGTGTGTGTGCGCACACGTGAGTGTGCAGAGTTCTGTTTAAGGATGAATTTGTAGCAGCACACTTTCTCGGAGTATGACCGTCCTGCTACCTGAGACAGAACCACCTAGGGTGCTGGTTAAAATCATTTCTTTGGCCACATCTTCCCAAGTCAGAATTTCTTAAGGCTAGAGTCTGGGATTCCATACATCCCTGCCACCCATGATTCTTCTACAAAGGGGATAGATATCTGGCTAAATAATGGTTTCTTGAACAATAGGTGATTAACATAAAGTGAATAGGAAGTAGAAAGGGAAAGGTCCTTCCAGATGGTCGTTGAGGTGTTGAGAAACTTTACAGTGGGGAATCTGAATTTTTCTAGATGCTGAAGGAGAAGATGGACATTTTATGCATAAAGAATGGCTCACACAAAAGGTAGAATTTAAAAGAGAGTAAATAGATCGGCTCCTCACCTAGGGCAGGAGAAGATACTTGGATAGATAAGATGAGGCAGCATGTAAGGGGGGTAGCTACCGAGAGAAATTGACTGCTGGTGAGGTGTTGGGCAGGAAGGAGACTGGGTTGTGAAACTCCTGAGAGTAACATGTGATACTTTAGCCCATCGAGATTTCTTTCCTGCTTCCCGCGTGTTAGAAAATAAAAAAGGCGTGGCCTCCGGAATTTGGGCCAGAAAAACCAACCACTTGATCACAGGAGGAAAATAGTCTGGGAGAAGTACATTTGGTTTTGTACTCTTTGCTAGGTACAGAGAGATCTGGACAGAGATTAGGATGTGTAGATACCATCTTTGCAGCACAAAGACATCTTTGTTTCTACTGTTCTCTAGTGTAAACCTAGAGTAATATTGTAATTTCACCCTAAAGCTCATTTTTACAAATAGGTATGAGATTCACAGTGTGCATGTGCGTCATGTAGATATCAGCGTCTGTTAGGTCAGCTCCCCTAAGCCATTCTCTTCCCTGTGCTCTGTAGCCAGCCCAGTTATGAGAACTAAGAACAGAATTTTAGCAGATTGCCTTTCCATCCTTTTCCTCTTATTTGACGCTCCTGTGAACCCTGTGAGGTAAAGGAAACGACCAGTCTTTGTTAGAGCATTTAAGCTGAGAACCTGAGCTGGGGAGAAGTTCGGTCACGTGCTCCGTGTCCAGGGGAGCTGAGGTAGGAGAAGTCAGGTCAGGCCTCCGCATTCCTAGGCCAGTGCTTTGCCTCATGACACTGCTTGCCTCCTCTGGGTGGGCCTGCGGATTTCTATCCTGGAACTCTAGGAATATTCTGTCCTTGACACAAGTGTAAAGCCTGTACACTGTTAGAAACAATGGTGATTGGGTTTCCAGTCAGAGATTTCTCACAAAATTCAGAGTTAGAACTTTCTTTGGACTTTTGTCATAGGATTAGGTCCATCAAAAAAAATTATAGGAAATACTGAACACTTAAACTGTTTTTCTAGTCACCTTATACATACTGACTTACATAATCCTTAAATTAACCTTATGAAGTAAGAACTATTTCTGTCCCCATTTTGGAGATAAACAGAAGCCCAGAATTGATAAGTAACACAGAAGATAGCATGGGGCACAAGGAAGGTGAAGAAAAACCAAAAAGTGTGTTTGGGGCGGTCTAGGCTACAGTAAAATGTTACTGACGTGAGCTCTCACTGGACCTTCATTCCTCTTGTGTGACTCTGAAGTGTATGGTCTGTCTTTTGAGAGGCTGATTGTAGTATCTTACTCAGAGGACAGGCTGAGAATTGCAAAGTGGATGATCTTCCGTGGGCTTGGAGATTTTTTGATTGAATATATTTCCTTTTTTTTTTTTTTTTTATTTCTAGGAGAGAGAGAGAGAGAGACAGCATGAGCAAGGGAACATCAGAGAGAGAGGGAGACAGACTCTGAAACAGGCTCCAGGCTCCGAGCTGGCAGTCAGCACAGAGCCCGACGCGGGGCTCAAACCCACGAACCGCGAGATCATAAGCGAAAGTCGGACGCTTAACCGACTAAGCCACCCAGGCACCCCTGATTGAATATATTTCTGATAGTTGCACGGTCACAGAAATGTTTCTTTTTATTTATAGTAATTTCCACATATGCGGCATATGGGGCATATGTAGGATTCTAAGTGACAGATCAAAAAGCTTACAACAACATTTTTAAATGTATATGTCGTAGGACTAAATGTAGGGAAAGAGATTTAAACTTTCCAGGGAATAATTTTTCTCATTTAAAATAAAATTTCAATCATTTGGAAGTGATACTGCTACTCAATATCTTATTAATAGAATCAATTTTCCTCATTATTTTTATTTCATCGTATCTTAGTTCTTTTGTTTTTATCTCTAGATTTAGTGCAAACCGGTTAAACATTTTGCCAGTTCGTTTTCTTAAATAATCGATTGGTTAATTGTATGGAAGCTCTCTTCTATGTGCTGTATCTTGCAGTTGGTGAGCACGGTGAAACAAAGGAGGTTTGTAACACGGCACCACCATCAAGGAAGGTGAAGCATAGGTGGGAGTGCAGATCTCTCATATTCAGTATCTTCCTCCTTCAACCCTCAGGTGGACTCTGTCCTCATATCATTCAGTTGTCCAAATATTTTTCTCTTCCTTCTCATCAGCTACTTACAGAATTATACTGTCTTCTTAACTATTGGCACTAGTTTCTTAACTTGTTCTATCCTTAGCCTGCAATCTGGTCTAGTCTGCTTCCATCTATTGCTTTTCAGTGGCTCTCCATTGCCCCGGCCAAAGGCCCTGGTGAAGAGAGGCAGGGATTCTTCATCTTCTGGCCTCTGCCCATATTCCAGGCCTCTCTGCCACTTCCCTGGCACTGCTTTTACTTCTGGTGTTTCTGCCATTGCTCTCACATCACAATAGAGTGCCCTTGACCTTTGTGTGTGTGCTGCCACTGTGAAATCATCTCCCGTCTCCTCAACACAGAAGGGGTTGCGTCTCCTTGCATTGCAATTCTTTATTGTCTGTACTAGACTGTACTGGACTTAGAGTAAACTGCCTCAGGCCTAAGGTTACCTGCTTCCCTCCCCCCGCCCCCATGCCCTGGCACACAGTGAGTAATCATTATGTAATGTTTAAATGAAAGCATGTGCATGATTTTTGTGGTTAAACTAAGAGTAGTTCAAAAGACACAATAGGAGACTACAGGAACCCAGAGGGCATCGGCTGTTATTTTCCTCTCTGTGGCACCCTCATTTCTTGGCTTGAGACCTGGCACAGAGTACAGGCTTAATCAGTATTTGTTGCATGAAGACAAGAAGGAAGGTCAGCGAGGACTTCGACAAGTAGGGAAGAGCTCAGTTTGATTCCTGACCCTGAAGGTTAGGTAGGGCTTTTTTTTTTCTTTTTTTTTTTTGAAGGTACCAAGCAGTAAAATCATTCTAAGGGTGGTAATGGCTTTAAGCAAAAATCTTGGTAAAATACGGAGTTTGTCTTTCTAGGAACTGAACTATTATTTTTCCCCTCTGAATGGTTGAGATGTAGTACACAGTACAGATGAGAAACTATCATGAGCTTTTTTTTTTTTTTTTTTTTGGACTAATGCAAAATTTTTATCCATAAAAGTCTTGAACTGTCTTTGTCGAATGCAAGAAGCATTACTTGTTAAGTGTAAAGTGTGGTTTCCACTTGCATCATTAATGGATAAGCAATCTGTTCGTTGATATGAGTGTCTCCTAATGAAGGTTGCTTAGACGCTAACAATCTGCAAGGACATTTGGGGCAACCGACATTATTAAGAGGTGAGGAAATTCATCCTATCAAGTAAAGCCAGGGGGAGCTGTGAAAGAGATAAAGATTGGAACAGAAAGAGGAAAGCATGGATGTTAGATCTCTGTCTCCTGGTGGTTTTCATCAAATGAAATTGGTTACATAAGTTATTTCAATAAAGTAGCAATTGTGATGGTTCCTTGCGTTGCTATGAACTGGGCTGGTGTAGGTGCATTCTCATTAGGAAATAGGCACATTATGGGGAAGCCACATCCTGTTTCATGACCAGTGCTGCTGATAGTAAGAGGCACCTTTGATTCTGCGATTTTAATTGAAGATAGCGCCTATTTTGGAGTCTTTGAGATTTCAGAAGAATGCATAAAACTGACATTTCAAACACACAATGTTTTTGAAACTGTCTCCTGCTCAACACTAAACAATGGCACTGAAGATGGGCTCTGAGATGAATTTTAAATCTGAGGAGTAGGATATCCAAGCAAGCTTGACTTTTGTGCGGTGGCATTGCTGATTTCCTCTAGGACTGGTGCATTTATACAAGAGTTCACCAGGCTACACAGACTTAATTCTGAGGTGAAAGAACACTTGTGATTTTATTTGCATCTGTGCTGGTAGCAGAATAGGAAATTCAAATTATGGGAAGGACAGTCGGGATGCCCGTAAGAACGTTATGATGAAAATGAAATTCAGAAACGTTGAAATCGCAAATGTACAAACAAAAAAATAGAATTTACCTGATGCTCACTCTAAGTTTTATCCATGGGAGAATCTAGGAATCTAGGAGATAGAAACATATCTCAAATACTTTAAAGGAAATGTCTAACTGTAGTTTAGCTTTTTAAAAGATGTTTATTTATTTATTTTGAGAGAAAGAAAAAGAGAGAGAATGCAAGGGAGGGAGAGAGAGACTCCCAAGCAAGCTCCATGCTGTCAGCACAGAGCCTGACCCAGGGTTCAATCTCATGAACCATGAGATCATGATCTGAGCAGAAGTCAACAGTTGGACGCTTAACTGACTGAGCCACAAAGTGCCCCAGTTAAGCTTCCTTTAAAAATGTTTAAAAAAATTTTTTAATGTTTGTTTTAACAATCCAAGGAAGATTACCTTCAGGATTATTTAGGAAATAAAGAAATAATAATGGTTGTCATGAGAATTTACTACACAATGCTATTGACATATTATCACTTTAACAAATGGTGATGAATACATAGGTATTTTTAGTAATGGCTAACATTTACTGAACAGTTACAATTTAGTAGATAGTATTCGCAGGTAATAACTCACTTGATTTTCCAACATATTTGCGAAGTAGGTATTATCCCCATTTTATTGAAGCACAGAGATGGCAAGTGACCTGCCTTATGTCACACAGCTGGTAAGTAGTGGAGTTGAGATTTGAACTAGGGCAGTCTTTATTCCTGTGTTTAATTCCAGTATCACTGAAAGAGTCGTCAAAGAATTGACTGATAATGGCTGCAACAAAACATCTTCTCTCTTGTACTTATTTTTTAATTTTAATTGCAGTATAGTTAACGTACAGTGTTAAATTAGTTTCAGGTGTACAATATAGTGATTCTATATTAGCTATTCAGTATATTACTCAGTGCTCATCAAACTAAGTGTACTCTTAATCTTCTTCACCTATTTCACCCATCCCCCCCCCCCCCCCCCCCCCCCCCCCCCTCGCA